>NC_141992.1:122391605-122614105 GCF_049901715.1 Pseudonaja textilis | reverse complement strand
GAATATCACAGTTCACTTTCTACTCCAGTCCACACAAATCATGGTCCAGGACAGATATGGCCTGGGTAAATAGTGAGGTATATAAAGAGATTCAGGACATAAAAAATTTGATTAACACATGGGCAGACCACAACCCAATGCAGATAGTATGGAAAAATAGTCATTATAAAAAAGGCAGATGGACACGTAATCCCCAAGTACTTAAAGAGAAAGAATTTATTCAAAAAGTTAAGGAAGAATTGATCAGTTTTTTTCAAATTTAATAAAAAACAGGATACCTCATTGCAGAACCTATGGGATACAATGAAGGCATATTTAAGGGGAATACTGATAGCTTATATACTGTGTTTCTCCACCAATACAGCCTCCCCCAATAGGAAGTCCCAGCAAGTTTTATAGGCATATAATGAAATTAAGCCCCTCCCCCCAAATTTAGGCCTATTTTAAAACATGTGAAATGTGGGGAGGGTGGAGGGGGTTGCCATTAGGAGCACCCCACAGGCAGCCACCATGTCTTGCCACCAACCTCCCTACTCTCACCAAGTACTTTTGCTGTAGACCCAGGTATGTTGCTGCCTGCAGGCCAGGTCAGCAGGCGGGTGGCGTTGGCATGGATGGTCACTCGGTATTGGTAGGTCACTTCGTATTGGGAGACCTTCCACTGCCATTGCTTCAGCTTTTGTCCATGCCATCCCGGTGTTTGGAGCATCACAACAGCATTTGACGCAGCCACGTGGGGTGGCCAGGACCACTCCCTGCAACCGAAGTCCCGCCAGAGATACTCGGCTTTAGGTGCTCCTGTCGCCGCCTTCCCGGGCATTGTTCGAAAGCAAAGCCCATTCTTTTAAGAATGATGCCCTACTACAACAAAGCCTCCCCCGCCCAAGAGGGCAGCCCAACCCCACGTGGGGAGGTGAATCTCCCATGGCTGCAGCAAAGGAGTGGACCACCCCGGGAGAAGCGCCCAGCCACTGTCCCTGCCTGGCACCAGAGCATGAAGACTGTCGCCTGGGGCCCCTGGTGTAGCTGACAGGTGGGCCCTCCTGCCTGGCGGCAGAGCTCTGGCCAAGGCAGCGGGCACCACCACACTAGGCCCTCCGCTCATCCCTCTAGAACCACGCCGGAGCTGGGTGGGCTGGGCAGAGCAGGGGAAGCGAGCCACATGTGCGCACCCACCTACCAAAAGAAAGAGCTGGGCTGACCTGAGATTGGCATCCTGAGTCCCTGCTGTCCAACCCCAAAGGGAGAGGCCACCTCAGGCAGTCTTAGCACCCACCCATCCACAGACAGGGAAGTGAGTTGATGTCCCGCATCCTCCTCTGAGCCAAGCCCTGTCGAGCGAGCACCTCTGCCCGACACCTGTGCCATTGCAGCGTTTTGAGCTGCCAGTGCATTTGGAGATGTGTGGGGATGGGGACAGGCTGGGCAAGGGGAGGAAAGGCGGCGACGGGGTCCCTCCGCTGGACCTGCTGGCCAGGGAAACAGTGCTGCCATTGCCTTGCCTCCCTGTCCACGGATGGGTGAGTGCTATCACTGCCTTGGGCAGCCTCTCATGGTGGCCCCTTTGGGGTCAGGCTGGAGGGACTCGGGAAGCCAAGCTCAGGCCGGCCTGGCTCTTTCGCTTGGTAGGTGGGCGCACACCCGTGGCTCGCTTTCCTGGCTCTGCGTAGGCAGGATGAACGTAGGGCCTGGCAGGGAGGCACTCTCTGCATTGGCCAGAACTCCTCTGCCAGGCAGGAGGGTCCACCTGCGTGGGGTGCCCCAGGCGAGGCTCTTCACTCTCTACCTGGTTCCAGACAGGGATGACTGGGTGCTTCTCCCAGGGTGGGCCAGTCCTGCACTGCGGCCCCAGGAGATTCACCTCCCCACATGGGGTTGGGCTGACCTCTCAGGCGGGGAAGGCTTTGTCATAGTAGGACCTCATTTTTAAAAGAATGGGCTTTGCCTTTGAACAATGCCCAGGAAGGCAGTGACAGGAGCACCTAAAGCCGAGTGTCTCTGGCGGGGGTCCAGTTGCAGGGAGGAGCCCTGACTGGCCCTGCGTGGCTGCACCAAATCTGCAGCGACAGTCCAAATGCCACGGCAGCACGGGCAGAAGGGAAAGCAATGGCAGCCGAAGTTCTCCCTATGTGAAGTGCCCCACCAACGCCGAGGCTGACATCCAAGCTGACGCCACCCACCCACCCTCCCATCTGAGGATGCAAGGGCGGGGGAATTAGGTCACCCTCAAAAAGATAGCCTAGCCTTTTTTTCGGGGCTCAAAAGAAAAATAAGACCCGGCCTTATTGGATAATATCGGAACAAGAATCCATTCTACTTGTAGCAGCTTTTTTTCCCTAAATGAAGGAACATCTGGGAGATTAGGAGGAGGAAGCAAAACTCCCTGGAACCATGGTTTCTGAGAGCAGAAAAATCCAGAAATGAATCTGTCACAGGTTTATTTAGACCATATCTTTTTAAAAGGGGGCTCAACTGGTTTAGAAAAGGTTAAAGTAAAATTGACTTGAGCCATGACCTTCTGTAAGGTTTTAAAAATCTGAACAAATTTCTAAAAGGTTGAGTTATAAACCTCTTAAGAACAGATCTTATTGCAAAAATGCTGATGCAATCTTAACCATAAGGGTGGATGATTCACACAGCTATAATTTTATTAAACATAAAATATGTTTGTCTATGCCTATGAATAACTAATATATCTTTAATGATAAGTACCAAACATATCCTGAATGGTAAATGCTGAAGGGGAAAGATGGAAGTGATGAGCAAATAAAGAATGGGGATTGTATGTAGCATTATTTATATGGGTAGCAAGGCCATAGTTGAATGTTGAAGAAGTTGGTGTGGCATACAACATCGTTTGGCAATTTTTTAAATTAAAAAATAAATATAACACACAATTATAGATTTTATTACAATTTACCTTTAATTTATAATGAAATGTTAATACTATTTTAACAAGGGTGTCATGAGGAGAGATTTGGTTTATTTCTACAGAGGTACAGTTAGAACATTTTTTCTTTGTTATTTGGTTCTTTGTGACAAAAAGGCTGGAGGGAAAAAGAAGGCTTGCTTGCAATGTCTTCCTTATCTACCTTCTGGATTAAAGTATTAAATTATTTCCTAACTGGTTCCACTATTAGTTCAATATCAGGGATAAAGCAGTTCAGAAAAGGCTGCTTTTATCAAAAGGATGAGAACTGACTCACAGTCAACTATACTTAAATTTAATGAATGGGGAAATAGAGAGAAAGAAGAAAATCAATCTCAGGTGATGTGAGTATTGGAAAGTATTACAGCTTCTTCTAAGTTTCTCAGTGTCATGCTGCATTTACCTGCATAGTGATGATTCATATTTCTAGTTGGTTAAATAGTTGCTGCTTGGAAATCCCAGAAACATAATTTTGTTGCGTACAGATATATTATCATTTATTGTATTTGGAGTAATGAGCTCAGGCGTTCAAGCACTGTTCCCCAGTGACTGGAAGCTGAAATCTCATGGAGGAGTAGAAACACTAAAAATGATACCCCGAATGTGCACCCCTTGCAAGAGATGTTCTAGTTTAGGGATGTCAAACTCATGTCATCAGGGTGGTATCCCATGACATATTGGGACTTTTCCCCCCTTCACTAAGCCAGGTGTGGGCGTGGCCAGAGCATGACATATCCGACTTCTGGCCAAGAGTTTGACAGACCTGTTTTAGTTGATTTTATCAAATTCCATGATATGTATAACAGGACCAAGAAAGGTACTTTCACCCCATGCAGGTCTCCAAAAAATTAATTCACCAAAAAAGTCAGTGCAGTTTTTGTCCTATTTCTAGATCTGAATCCAGATGAACTGTATCTTCTAGAAAAATCTGTATTACTTTCACAACAATGTTTCCCCTAAAAGGGAAGGTTTGAAATTGGATGAAACTTGTCAGTCATGGATAAATCAATGGCCAATTTGTTTGGAATTCTTTACTGGAGAACACATTATCACTATTTCAACTCTCAGCTGCAAATATTCTCCTTTATTGGTACATTATCACCACTTTGGAGTCAAATACAATCTCTCATGTCCTGCTTGGCAACGTGCAGAAGCCAAGATAAACATGGATATCAATATAGAGATAAGAGCATTTAAAATAAAGGAAGCTTTACACCAGAGGTGGTATTCAGCAGGTTCTGACCAGTTCTGGAGGACCAGTAGCGGAAATTTTGAGTAGTTCAAAAAACCATCAAATACCACCTCTGACTGGAGATTTTAGAGTACCCTTCTCCTGTTACACCCACCAAGCCACGCCCACAGAACCGGTAGTAAAAAATTTTGAATCCCACCACTGCTTTACACTTATCCAGGTTCCAGAAGATTAAAAGAATGCTAGTTAAGATCACAGACACCACTTTGCTGATCACAATAAATTGACCAACTGATATCCCATCCTGAGCAGACACAAGACTGTTCTAAGAAACCCACAAAATCATCCAGTGTAACTATGGACATTTTATCCTACCTTTTGCATTTTAAAACTATTATTCTGACCTCCACAATGCTCATGTTCTGAGCTGCATAGTGCCTTTGCATTTCTTTCAAAAGGAAGTGCAGAGGACAGCCAAACTCTGTACTTTTTCAACTCTGAATCCCTATGTCAATACAACATGTGTAGAAAGACACTTACATAATTAAGGTTCATCTATCTATCATCTATCTATCTATCTATCTATCTATCTATCTATCTATCTATCTATCTATCTATCTACATACATACATACATACATACATACATACACACATGAGTACAAAAGGCTTTTCTTATCCCACTTGACTTTACTGAAAATCTGAACACCAGGAGCCACATAGTAACACAATAGCTAGACTTTTTTCTTTAACCTATTGGAATAATTGTTTTAAAATGTACAACTATAAATGGTGCTGTAATACAAATGCTTTATAATATACAATATAATATAATACACACACACACACACATATATGTAAAAAAGTAAAAAGTTGAAGCTTCATTTGATTTTGGACATCTTTTAGTGTATGACTGCCAAGGAAGGCAATTTTAAGTTAAGAACAGGAGGAACAAGAAATACATAGCTGAAAGGCTGAAAGTGTTTTGAATTTTCTAATTCTTAAGGGTAAATGACATCGCATGCAAATATATCTAACAAAATTATTTTTAAAATGAAAAGCTGCCTCATATGCTTGTTATTGTGAATGGAAGAAAGGTAACAAAGAACAGGGAACAGTGTTTGTAGAGATGAGAGGAAGAAATAATGTGTCATCCACCTTTTAAGTTTCTTGACCTCATTTATATTTCCTGGGGTAACATATAGATTGGAACATACCCATCTTTTGGTTTATGTACCTTTCTAAATTTGACAACACATTTTCAGATCAACCCTTACATAAAGATGCACACACAAATGAAAGTTTCATTTAAAAAAAGCATATGCTAGAAAATACTTTATCCAAAAATAAATGCTGATTGATGTGGAAATTAAGTGGAATGGATTTTCAAGTAAATCCATAAAGAATTGGCATGGATTTGAAACAGTTACTTATTCGTTGGTTCTGGGTTCATTCATGTAAACATGGCACCCTTCTGGAAGGAAAGTGGCTGATCTTGAGGTATGTAATTTTTTAAGTGGAAAACAAAAGTTAGATGACAAGTGTTAAGCATTTCCATGTCATTAATGACTCACAGTCTCTTACGGCCTCTGCTTCTCTTTCTTGAAAAGTACTAAAGACTTTGTCCTTTCTTTGGGATTTGGGGCTAAGTGATTAGAATTTCCCCCTAGAGGGGTAAATTTCATTTCCTGGTTATTATTTTGTATTGTTTTTAACCTTGTTTGTTGTCCATTTATTTTGTTAATTATATGTTGCCCAAAATCTGAAATGGGTGGCCATATATATTTATTAAATAAGTGGAGAATAAAATCTGATAGAGTCTGCTATACACATTTGTTCATAGTGTGTGGTTTGTTTGTTTTTGTTTCAAGAAATAAACAATATATTATGCCTAACTAGAGCACTCAACTCAGATTGAATGATTCATATATAGTTCAAGGATGCTTCAAAGAAAATAAAGCTCCTTGATCTAACCTATTTATACAGATTAATTGCTTCTGTTATAATCTTAATCTCTTTATCCTCTTTAGGTCTTAAAATCTTTGAACCAAGTTTTTTTTTTGTTTAAAAGATATACCTATATTAGGTAGTGAGTGAAGGGTTTGTATGAGGATTTAGCCAATTTAGGTCAAATTTACACTAACAGGAAATATCATATTTTAAAGACTGGTGATTTTTCATGAGCTGTTTTATATTGAAATGATTTTGTTGGATAAAATGGTCCAAACTGAAAAGACATTGCTGTTTGGATTTTTAATCCTTCAATTCAAACAGACATGAAAGGATAATGATTCCATGTTCTTCATATAATCCAGATTAAAAATCAGAATATCAAGAACTAATTATATTTTTATTTGCTTCTAGGATGTGTGAGGTCAAAGCGTGTTACAGCGACACAGCCTAAGTCTTTTACTCTTCCCTTACTGCGTACAAACTCTCATGGGAGCCAATCATTTTGGCACAAAGATTAAGGGGTTGGAGTAGGATTCTAAATAGCAAGTTTAAATCTACTCAAAGTAATGGACACTCACTGAGTGCTTTAGTCCAATGACATTAGCAGTCCAACCTACCTCACATGTTTGTTGGGGTGGGGGGTGCAATATAAATGTAAGAAATGAAAAAAAATGGGATTTTCCCATTTAGTCACTTTAAAAGAAGATAAATATAAATATGCTACTTTGTATAAAGATATCAGTTTTATGGTCATGTTGTTTTATACTCATGTAGTTCATGCTGAACACATAGTGGTTTGTTTGTTTCTTTGCTTTGGAACTGTAGAAGGCAGCAGAAGACAGTTTTAGAAGACACCATGTCCATCTAAATTTATAGCTTTATAGCTTCATCAGTCTTATAATTCATTCTGGAGGCAGTTTCAAATGTTCTGCAGCCTCAGCAGAACATGATTTGGCTGGCCTGTTAGCCAAACTTTAATGAAGGATTAATAGTGAAGAGACTATGAGCACAAAAGGCTTTTCTTATTCCACTTGACTTCACTGAATATCTGAACACCAGGGGCCACATAGTAACACAATACCTAGACTTTGTTGCTGTGATACAAATGCTTTATAATATACAAACTCACAACAAAAAAGATTGTGGGGTCATTTATTGAGTTTACTTCCATCTTTACACACACACACACACACTTAGAGAGGGGGGGAGAGAGAAAAAGATAAAATGATAACATGAAAATGGACTTCTAAAAACAGGGACATCTTTGAAAAAGTTTTTCTTGAAAACATTAAGTGCTCCCTAGATTCATGAAAGACAGGCTCAGAGTTTTAAGCCAGACTTTTAAAAATTCTGGGGGATCCATGGATTCTGCAAGAACTTGGTGAGGATCTGTGAATCACCAGGGGCAAAACCAATAAGCAAATCACTTAAATGAAACCAATGTTCTACCACAAGAGCTTTGTCTCTTGATTAGAGGTTCCACCTCAGTCATTTAAAAAAAAAAAACAAGTTTCATGGCCTGAAAAAGAAATGGAAAACCCCTGCTCCAAGCTCTTTAAGACCAAAGCTTTGAACTGAGTTGAAGAATCTACTGGCTATCCAACACAGACCTTTACATATAGATTATACAATTACATCAAGTATGAGTTACTTGGTGAGCAGCTAACACTTTGGGCACAGTTTAAGGATAGCTTTATCTTGTTATGATCACTGGTGAGATTCAATTTTTTTTTTACTACCAGTTCTGTGGGCTTGGTGGGCGTGGCGTGCTTCATGGGCGTGGCCTGGTGGGCATGACAGGGGAAGGATACTGCAAAATCCCATTCCCTCCTCACCCCACTAACCTGCTTTTCAGCTCCGTTCTCCTGTGCAGGGCAACAAAAGAAGACCCAGCCAATCAGCTGGGACTTGGGAGGCAGAGAATAGATAGAGATGGGGCCAGTCAGAGGTGGTATTTGCCAGTTCTCTGAACTACTCAAAATTTCTGCTACTAGTTCTCCAGAACTGGTCAGAACTTGCTGAATACCACCTCTGGTTATGATGTAATTAAAGCATGAGTAAGTGCTAACAAGTTCAGGAACAGCTACAGCTGACACACAAAGTTTAGCAATGCAAATTCACTATTACCATTTGAGCCCAGAAAGAAAAAGCAGTGCTCCCGAGGTATGAATCAGATCATTTGCAAGGAATTAAATTCATTTTAGAACATCCCAATTCCTGAGCCTGATTTTGCATGTTTAATCTTAGCTTCATCATGCTTATGTAATCTATTTCTAAACACAGATGTGAGACATCACTAACAGATCATTTTCAAGACTATTTTGCTTCCTTCATTTTAGGAGAAAGTAATAAACCTGAGAGAATTATTGATATAAATTAAATTGACATTATGTGAATAAAAAAACCTTGATCCTCAAATTGTATGATGGACAGATGAGTAGAGTTACATAGTAGTCTCCAGGTAATAAGAGATGTCATTAGCACAAATGAAGAGGGAGGGAGGAAATTGTCATTTTCATGGGCTGCAGAGGAACTTAGAATCTTTATCCTTTCTAACAAACCTGGGCCTACACTTCAGAGCAGTTATTTTAGAGGTGAAACACCACAAACAATGAAACATGCTTATGTGGTGAATAAATTCATAAATTAATATTATAGCCAGTTCTTCCTCTTTCAAAAAGATTTGCCCAGGAAATGTTCATGACCTACAGGTGAAAGTTGAAAAATTAGAATATTGTGCAAAAGTTCATTTATTTCAGTAATGCAACTTAAAAGGTGAAACTAATATATGAGATATACTCCCTACATGCTAAGAAAGATAGTTCAAGCTGTGATTTGTCATAATTGTGATGATTATGGCTTACAGCTCATGAAAACCCCAAATCCACAATCTCAGAAAATTAGAATATTGTGCAAAGGTTCAATATTCTAGGCTCAAAGTGTCCCACTCTAATTAGCTAATTAAGCCATAACACCTGCAAAGGGTTCCCAAACCTTTAAAAGGTCTCTCAGTCTGGTTCAGTAGGAAGCACAATCATGAGAAAGACTGCTGACCTGACAATGGTGCAGAAAACCATCATTGACACCCTCTATAAGGAGGGAAAGCCTCAAAAGGTAACCGCAAAAGAAGTTGGATGTTCCCAAAGTGCTGTATCAAAGCACATTAATAGAAAGTTATGTGGAAGGGAAAAGTGTGGAAGAAAAAAGTGCACAAGCAGCAGGGATGACTGCAGCCTGGAGAGGATTGTCAGGAAAAGGCCATTCAAAAGTGTAGGGGACTTTCACAAGGAGTGGACTGAGGCTGGAGTCAGTGCATCAAGAGACACCACACACAGACGGATTCTGGACATGGGCTTCAAATGTCATATTCCTCTTGTCAAGCTGCTCGTGAACAACAAACAATGTCAGAAGCATCTTACCTGGGCTAAAGGAAAAACAGAACTGGTCTGTTGCTCAGTGGTCCAAAGTCATCTTTTCTGATAAGAGCAACTGGTCTGTTGCTCAGTGGTCCAAAGTCATCTTTTCTGATGAGAGCAACTTTTGCATCTCATTTGGAAACCAAGGACCCAGAGTCTGAAGGAAGAATGGAGAGGCACACACTGCAAGATGCTTGAAGTCCAGTATGAAGTTTCCACAGTCTGTGTTGATTTGGGGAGCCATGTCATCTGCTGGTGTTGGCCCACTGTGCTTCATTAAGTCCAGGGTCAACGCAGTCGTCTACCAAGAAATTTTGGAGCATTTCATGCTTCCTTCCACAGATGAGCTTTATGGGGATGCTGACTTCATTTTCCAGCAGGACTTGGCACCTACCCACACTGCCAAAAGCACCAAAACCTGGTTCAATTACTGTGGGATTACTGTGCTTTGATTGGCCAGCAAACTCGCCTGACCTGAACCCCATAGAGAATCTATGGGGCATTGCCAAGAGAAAAATGAGTGACATGAGACCAAACAATGCAGAAGAGCTGAAGGCCGCTATTGAAGCATCCTGGTCTTCCATAACACCTCAGCAGTGCCACAGGCTGATAGCTTCCATGCCATGCCGCATTGAGGCAGTAATTGCTGCAAAGGGAGCCCAAACCAAGTACTGAGTACATATGCAGGCTTATACTTTCAGAGGTCCGATATTGTTCTATGTACAATCCTTGCTTTATTGATTGCATGTAATATTCTAATTTTCTGAGATTGTGGATTTGGGGTTTTCATGAGCTGTAAACCATAATCATCTCAATTATGACAAATCACGGTTTGAGCTAACTTGCTTTGCATGTAATGAGTCTATATCATATATTAGTTTCACCTTTTGAATTGCATTACTGAAATAAATGAGCTTTTGCATGATATTCTAATTTTTTGAGTTTCACCTGTATCTAAGCAGTTTTCCCTATGCTGATTCTTTTCATCATTTTTGTCAATGATAATAAATCATGTAAAATTTTGAGAAGTGTTGTTATTTTAATCACTTACATTTGCATCTTTTTATGTCCTAATGTAGGTGTGTCAAACTCATTGCATCACTTTGTCGTCACATGACATATCATGACTTTTCCCCCCTTCGCTAAACTGGGGATGGGGGTGGCCAGCATGTGATGCATCTGGCCCATGGGCCACAAGTTCAACACTTCTGTCCTAATGTATCAAATAAATGGAAGTTCATGGAATGAGTACTCTGGAGGCACCTTTCGTCTTTGCCTGGCTAAGGTATCATTAGAAACTATCTGCAACCTGTTTGTCAGTCCCTCTTAGAAAATGAGAGTACTGACTCGATGCAAGCCACATATATATATCAGGTTTGGCTTGACTGGAATGAAGATGCTATACAGACATTGTGAAAGTGATGCATGTGTGTATGCATGTGCAATGTACAAAGGGAGGTAGCAAATCAAATATTATGTTGGATGATGATCATGATGATGAATATGATGATGATGATGAATATGATGATGATGATTATTCACACACTCAGCCAGATTTTGAGACCAGATTTAGAATTTTTGTCCATCTACCGCATCCTTTCCAAGGATCTAGGTTAGGGAGAAATTTTTACTAAAAGTAAAGATATTGTTGCAGGATGTAAACTATTCCAGATAAAGCTGCCTTTTGCAATTGACTGGTGGTGATTTTGTCAATGCCAATGGCATTCAAGTGGTGCTCCAGTTGTTTGGAGTTTATACCCAAGAAGTCTATTACAATTGATACAAGCTTTGCTTTATTTTGCTGCAGCCATTCTATTTCTATTTGCAGATCTTTGTATTTTATTATCTCCCCCGCACCTTGCTTTTCTATTCTGCTATCTCCAGATACTGCCACATCCACTATCCAGACTTTTTTGTCTTTCTTATTGACAACTGTTAATCTGGAGTGCTATGTGACAGATGTTGGTCTATTTGAATTCTAAAGTCTCAGAGAACTTTATCCTCTTCATTTTCTATTACTTTGACTACTTTGTGGCTCCACCTGTTCTTGCTTGCAGGAAAATAGTATGTCTTCCACCTATTCCAATGCACCATTGCGCCACTTTGTCATGCCATTGTTTCTCGTCTATGTAGTTTTCTTGCAGTAGCTAACTAGATGTCCACTGTTTCTTTAGCTTATTTGCAGAAGCTACATTTGCTGTCTGTTCTGTTTTCTTAAGTTTGGCTTTGTATACATTTGTTTTTAAGGCTTGGTCTTGTGCAGCCAGAATTAGTGCTTGTGTTTCTTTCTTCAGGTTTTCTGCACTTTGCCATTCTCAGGTCTTGTTGTTACCATATCTGCTTTGCCTATTATATTTTTTACATATTGATCAAGCAATATTTTGCCTTGTTATGTCTCTTTTTTTATTTGGCCTTTCTTGCATCTTCTTCACTGTCCTTCAGAAATTAATATTCTATCCTTTTTTTCTTTTTCAACTCTTTGTACAACATTCCACATCCACATATTTTCCTTGGTAAGTAGAATCTGTCAATGTTGCTGAGTGCAATAATTCATAGTCATTATTTTTCTGGTTTTCCTACCTTTGGGTAGACTTTTTTCAATTCTATTTCTGTGAATATTTTTTTTTGTATTAAAAATCAATGATGATCTACTAACCTCTGTTCTATTATTTATGATTCTGGATGTTATTCTTTCCAGAACTGGTGCATTCTTATTAGATATCTTTTTTCTCATTCATTCGATTAGATTTGATTTGTATTAGCAGGTCATTATTACTTTCTTTTCAGTCTTTGTATATCTGTAATGGTAAGCAATTTTCTTCCAGCAGTCCAGCAGCTCTTTTCCATTTACAAAAGCTCTTCATAAAGTCAAGTAAATATATATTAAAATATTCAATAGTTTAGGACAATAACTTTGATTCATTTGAAAAGTTTGGCAGCTGAACCAGTGAAATGATGCTGTAACTTCAAATCCACCAAATGGATGTGTCCTTCATCTAATTTGAAGACATATATCTTGTTTTTCTCATGAAGAAAAGCCCTTTTTCACAAAATAAATCCAATCAAAATGTATGAATTTGCATATTCTCCAGTATGAGAAAAACCTTTTCCATCAAACTTTCTATGAGTTCTTACTATAGTGCCCCATAGCTTCATTCAAGGAATCCGATAGCTTTAGGATACCATTAAATATATTGGTAGAGAAATAAGGAAGCATTGTAGTCTGAAGAAGCTTAGGATGTTAAACCAATTTCAGCTGCAATATTCATGCCACTTAGCACTTGTCATCAAGAGGTTATCCTTGAGGTTACCAGCATACAAACCTGGTATAATTCCCATAGCATATATTTTCCTTTCCCTTTTGCCATACGCTAAATAAATAAATAGATCAATGAATACATACATATATAAATAAACAAATAAACATGCTAAATTAATAAATAGAGGGACGCGCTGGCTCAATGGCTAAGACACTGAGCTTGTTGATCAGAAAGGCGGTTCTAATCCCTGGTGCTGCGTAACAGAGTGAGCTCCCATTACTTGACCCAGCTTCTGCCAACCTAGCAGTTTGAAAGCATGTAAAAATTCAAGTAGAAAAATAGGAACCACTTTGATGGGAAGGTAACAGCATTCCATGTGCCTTTGGTATTTAGTCATGCCAGCCATATGACCATGGAGACGTCTTCGGACAGTGCTGGCTCTTCAGCTTTGTAACAGAGATGAGCACCACTCCCTAGAGCCAGAAATGACTAGCATGTATGTGCGAGGGGAATCTTTACCTCTACTTTTAAATAAATAAATAATCCTTTCCCTTTAATTTATAAAACGTGCTCTGAACAACTAAGGCTTTCTGCTGATGAAATTAATCAATGTTTGCAACAATTCCTGTTGTACAGCAGGGTAAAGTGCGTGAAAACCAAAACCATAGCTAAGTACTGTGGTAACAACATTGGGACAAGTTTTGAATCTGTGAAACCATCATTTCTATTGTAGCTGGCAATTACACTTCTGGATTTGAAAATGTTGCAGATGAATTATTTAGATATTGGGATTAATCATATCAATTTTAGCTATAGGCTAGTTATAGGGGCTGTGGCAGTGGAAACTCATTTTTTCTTAGTATAAGAGGTAGAAAACAGCGAAAAGGTGTGATTTCTCTATCTTCTAAATGGCTACAAATTCAGGCTCTGTATCCAAATCACTCCATATTATATAACTGAAATGCATAGGTTTTTTTTTGGGGGCATATTTTAGAAACAGAAATTAAGGACTTCATAAAATCTGTCTTCTAACATTTGCTGGTACATATTACATGTAACATCCCCCCCAAAAAAAAGAGTTCAGTTTTCATTGATCTCTTGTTTTAACATTGTCCTTTCCTAATGATCAATTAAGCTAAATCAATATTCGAGTCCTACTTAATGATATAGCTGTGAAATAAATAACTGAACATTAATTAATGTTGGGTTACATCAATGCCTAGTGACCTTCTAATTCCACCTCATTTATTTATTTAAAGCTACTTGTTTTTTTGCTTTATAATTTTAATCCCTCCCCCCAATTCCCATTGTTTCTTTACATTTTCAAATCACAGCACTGAAAGCTACTAGGGAAGCAGGGCCTTGTAGATTTATTCAACCTCATAATCCTTCTAGCATGAATACCTGGCCATTTAAAATTATCATAGTATGTTAACAACCCTATTATTACTTTCTTTTGTCAAATAAGCATTACTTCGTAATGTGAAATAAATTTTCAGTAGAAAACATGGTTCATCTGCACACACTATCTGCCAATCAGCATACTCTTCTGCTAATGGTCTTTGATCTTCAGAGAGGCAGATTAGACACTATACAATTAGATTATATTTTAATAATAGTGCCAATATACAGTAGTTGCATTCAAAACTCCAGATATCCATGATCAAATTGTATGTTTTAGTAAATCTTTAGATGAACTGAAGCTGATGAAAGTTTACATTGGAAAAAATTAAACACCTTTCTTACAATGTGAATGTACAATTACTATATATTTCACAATGTCTACAAATTCAAAATAAGAAAACAGTGAATAGAAAAGTTATGGATGCGTAGGACACCTTTCAAACTGTACTTCATGACATTCCTTTGGACAAAATAACACCCTGTATTTCCTATAACTAATTAAGAGTTTTCCTCCCGCTTTTGATATTCCCCCTTCTACCTTGCAGATTTCTTCCACCTCAGAAATATTCTTAGATCTCCATGCACCCATTTCATATCAAAGATCACCCCTAGATTTCAATGATATGAAAATCTGAGATCTATGAAGTCCATTCCAAAATCTTTTATTTATTTTTCCTTTTCTGAAAGTTCTTCATGATTCATTTGGAGCTATGTTTGAATCTTTGTCTTGCTGAATTAACCAATCTCTTTTCAGCTTCCATTTCTTCACCAGCTGTGAGACATTCACTTTTTCAATATGTTATTTGTGATTTCTATTTTGAAAGTTTTATCAGTCGCCAGACAATTCTACCTAATATTAGTCATGGGCTTTCCTTTCTTGTTTTCACTTCAATAGTTCCATTTCTTAATGTTTCTCATAGCAGAAATTGGTAACTGCACACATCTGAATTTTTAATATTATCTTCCTCTGGTTTGCAAGAATGAATGATCTTCTTTTATAAATGTTCATAGATCTGTTTACAAGAACTCTTAGTTTCTGGTAATACACAGAACAGCAAGTACGAGTTGAAATGTTACAAGAACCAAAGTATTTGTTCATCTGTGAAATTGTGTTCATCTGGCTAAATTTCTGTCTAATGAATCTATTGTCTTTTTATTTTTAGTTTAAAAAATTCCCACTGGCTCAATGTTGACTCAGCCTTCCATCCCTCCAAGGTCAGTAAAATGAGGACCCTGATTGTTGGGGGCAATATGCTGATTCTGTAAACCATTTAGAAAAGGCTGTAAAACACTGTGAAACAGTATATAAATCTAAGTGCTGTTGCTATTGCTAATGAATAAATTGGATACCCAAAGTTTTGCACCTGCCTATACACCATTTTCTTATTTGGAATCTTTAAGCAATTGCATATAAATAATTAACTATGATTTAAGTAAGTTAAATTCATACACTGAATCTATGATTATGTTGGCCAACTGATTGGAATGAAACAAGCAAATAAATAAACTCATGTTAAGAAATATATCATATAAGATTGTCATGTTACAGTGTGTGTGTGTTTGTGTGTGTGGATACACACACACACACACACACATACATACTGTAAAATGACAATCTTATATGATGTATTGCTTAACATGAGTTTCTTTATTTGGTTGTTATATATATATATATGATAGTTTAATTTTTCCAAAATTCCTTGCAATATTTAAATAGGCCAATACAGGTAGTCCTCAACTTATAATCAGTGGTGGGATTCAGCCAGTTCACACTGCTTCGGGTGAACCGGTTGTTAACTCTCTGAGCAGTTTGGTGAACTGGTTGCTGGAAGAAATCAATAGGGCAGAGAACCGGTTGTTAAATTATTTGAATCCCACTGCTGCTTACAATCATCAACTGAGCCCAAAATTTTACTTATTAAGCGAGACAGTTAAGTAAGTTTTGCCCCATTTGCCACAGTTGTTAAGCAGATCACTGTAGTTTTGTTATGTTAGTAACATGATTGTAAGATAAAACTGGCTTCCCCATTGACTTTGGTTGTCAGAAGGTTGCAAAAGGTGATCACATGACTTGGCGACACTGCAATGGTAATAAATACAAGTCTGTTTGCCAAGCACCTGAATTTTGATCACAAGAACATGGGAATGCTGCAATGGTTATAAAGTGTAAAAAAAAACGGTTATACATCACTTTTTTTCTTTTTTCTTTTTAAAAATATTTTATTGATATTCCAAAGTTTAAAAACATAAAATAAAACTAAATGCATTGTTATCAACATCAATACATATTTTACATTTCCTTACATTTTTCAATATATGATTACTTATTCCATTACCCTCTTACTCTTGAAACAAATCAATATATTTTGTCTTACACTTCAATCTTTTCTATAGCATATATACATATTTACATACTTCCTCATTCTTTTCCTAATTGCCATTTTATTTTATTTTTATTTCTAAACCAGTCATACCAGGCATCCCAGGCTCTATAATATATTGAATCTTCTTTCTCTTTTAATTTCAATGTTAGCCTGTCCATCTCTAGAAAATCACTATATGCATCACTTTTTTCAGTGTGGTTTTAACTTTGATCATGAAATGAACTGTTGTACAGTAAGTCGAGGACTATCTATTACAAGATTCTATTAGATGTGACATCCCAAAAGACTGTTTGCAAGGCCTGAAAGCTCTGGAGAGGCACAGAGTATGAGATTAGTATAAACTGGATTTAACAATGTATTAAGAAAGATAATTAATGGAAGGTCATTAAGACCTGGTTCTTCCCCCAAGCACTGGGGCCTGATGGCAAATGAGCTTAGCATTTGTTTCCTTGTTATTGAGAGAGTACTGGTATGGCACTGGTGCTGTATTAATTTGAATTTTGTGTCTTTTATTTATCTGTTTTGTCAGCTGCCTGAGGCTATTTTTATAAGGTAGCCATACATACATATATTTTTTTCCAAATGAATAAAACAACATTCCATTGTATATTCATTGTTCTCCCATTTTAGTTATGACCTAAATGAGAAGATAAAGGGCAATTAGCTTGGAATAACTAATTAATTCCACCCATATGGCACCTGATTTTCAAAACTTGTAGCATGAAATAAACTAGCCCATGTTGTTGTGGGAAAGCAGCTTTTCTCCTAGGTAAAGGGCAAAGGCAGCACATTGTTTCTTTCTAGGTAAGATAATGAAGCAGAAAGAAAAAAATAACAAAGGGTGTAAATTCATTTGTGGCAGACAATGTATTGGAGAATTAACATTGTTCTAGTGTAAAGAAAGTCCATGAATAAAACATAACAATGTGAGTGTTGATTCAAAATGCATTAGTTTCTAAAAGAAAGTCTGAAAGCAGCAGACCAACGTGCCTTGCTCCGAGCAGATCATTTTGCAATGGGTTTCTCCCCGCCCAAAAAACTGCTATTATGCTTTGAATTTAACTTACACGATTTTACTTGTTTTTATTTTTTTAACTTGCCAGTTATTAGGTTTTTTTTAAATTTTGTTTAATGTCATCTACAATAGAGCATTTATCCTTATAAAGTAATTTGTGGTCTCTACACATATTTCTGACTGAGAACAGCATACAACGATAATAGAAAACCATTTCAAATATGTAGGTACATAATCATAGAGCTGGAAGGTGGCATTTGGGGTATGATTAGTGTGTATGTATTCAGTTTTAAACATCTATGATACATAGTTGTCTAGCTTCCACTTGAATAAATGGGAGGCTACAACATTTTGGGGTAATTGGTTTTAATTGGTTCTTTTTCTGCTGAACTATTCTTTTCCTTCTTTTTTCTTTAACATTCAGCTGGAATGTTAAAGAAAAGCTGGAATCTGCTTTTCTTTAGCTTAAGTCCATTATTTTATGTCCTGCATTCTAGAATGATAGAAAAATGGTCTTGACCTTCTTTTGTGTGATATCTTTTCAGAGGAGAGAGCTAAAATAGGAATTAAGAAGTTTTGCTTTTTCTTTGTCACTGGTTAGCATTTTTGCTGCCTTCACTGGGCACCTTTTTTCTTTCTTTTATTTTGAACGCATTGAAAGAAACCCTTTTTCCTGTACTTAGCATCTTTGCCAACTTCAGCTCATCATGAGGTTCAATTTTATTGATTTTTCTTTCTATAATTCCAGGAGACTCGGTGTACTAGGGTTTTTTCTTTCTTTCTTTTTTTGTGAGACCTCATTCTTGCCATTCCCTAGTCTCCCAATATGTATGCCAGATCTTTATGCATACCTTCATGTCATCCAACTGACTTCTGCTGTTTTCCATTGTACTCTCCATTGCAATAGTTTTAATTATCTTTTTAAATATTTCACCTGTTAGGAACCCCTGCAAACCATGAATTACTACTTCTTTTAGCTTCTCAAGCCATGGAATCCTTCTTAACATTCTTATTTAAATTTTTATTGAAATTAGATTTTTGAAGTTCAAAGTGTATGTTTAATTTCAATCAGCTTTTAAAAACATCAAAAATATTCTTATGTTAAGCTTGGCTTTGGGCAACTGCATAAATAATCTTTTGGGGGGCAATATTGCAGAAATGATTTACCACTTACTAGTTCCATGGAACCCTGGTGATAGAGTGGTTAAAGTGCAATATTACAGGCAAACTCTGTCATAGACTGGAGTTCAGTACTGATGGGGCTCAAGGTTGACTCATCCTTTCATACTTCCATCGATAAAATGAAAACTCAGATTTTTGGGGGCAATATGCAAATAATGCTTCCACATTGTAAATCAGCCAGATAGCACTATAAAGTGCTATGAGGTAGTACTAAATCTAAATGCTAATGATATTATTTTTTCTTTTTAAATTGTTTTAGATATGTAGCCTTTGATATCTATTTTACACCCTAGGAGTGTCCAGGCACTTTCTCCATCCAAGTACTAGGCAGCTTTATTTTCCTTTGAGATTCTTAACATTGTGGTGGGATATAAATGTGCTAAATAAATAAGTAAAATGAAGAACTGCAGAATTAAATGATCACTTTTTTTCCAGCAGTCCTGTTATTTCCATGTAGTTAAGGAAGTCTTTTGATTAGTGTCAAGTGAAGGGTAGCTTAACTTATGCCATTGTTTAAAAATGAGATTGTCAGTAAGTTAGGAATGTCTTGAAAGTATCATATCTGGCAGAATTTGTTCCCCAACAGGTATTGGGGTAATAAAAGTCCTCAACCATTACCGTTTTGCCCCTCTTTGAAAAACCTGCAAGTTAGTTTTGAAAGGCATCATCTTATCTTTTCCTTTGTTGAATAGATGATAGTAGATATTAATCATAACATTGCTTATATCCATTCCTCTACTTATTCACTCCTCAACTTTAACTCAGATGTACACTTTACACAATCACCACATTTAGTCACTAGAATTTCTGAGATGTGCACATTTTTACCATGCAGCACAACATCTTCATTACCTTTTAAATATATTGGATCCTATAATTTCACCATTGCGATCATGGAAAATACACAATCCTTTTATCTGATCAATCTTCACCTTTTCTTATCAGCTGTGAGCTGAGAAGCCATTTGTTGCTCTAATCCCCTGACTTGTTTCAAATTTTCTCCTACTGTAAATATATATCAGAATGTTTCAACTAGTAACACATATACATCCCTAGCATTATTACAAAATCCTCTTTCCATTTTTACTTTTATTTCTTAAGACATGATTAACAGAAAGCATTTCTATTTTTGTTTCACAAAGCAAATAAAGTCAACCATCCTTGTAAAACTCCACTGCACTGACTTTACTTAATGTCTCTTCTTCATATTAATGACCTTGCTTACTGGGACCTGTGGGTAGGTGGTGAGTGGGTGAATTATAGTGAGTGTTGACTCCTGGTGATTATCTGGACAAGGTTCTACAAGTTTCTTGGCAAAACAGATATATTTATTATGTTGGCTTATTATATAGCTTGTGTAGGTTTATTATATTAATGTTTTAATTGCTAGCTGGCAGTCACTCAGACTTTGCTAGAAAATGGGTGGTTATCTAAGTGATTTTAAATACATAAATTTCAAAACTTGATTGCCATCGCCTCCTTCATGGGGCTGAGAGAAAGTGATTGGCCAAGGTCTCCCATTTGGTTTTGTGCCTAAGGTGAGACTAGAACTCACAGCCTTTCACTCTCTAACCTGGTCCTTTAACTGCTAACAAAACTAGTGTTGTCCCTGGAACTTAGCCATCTGAAATCCCTTCTAGAAACTCTGTTTATTTATCAGGAGATAATCAACCAGAATGGAAAATCAGGAGTTCTAATTATTGCTGATTTATTTGTTCACGTATATATGGTATTTTTTTCATGTTGCAAAATCTTCTTGCACAAATAGACATGTAAATAATATTATTGTAACCCTAGGTCTTAACATAGGAATGCCATAAAATACAATAAAATAATAACAAAACAAATGAGAGGAATAGAAGTATTAGATGTAAAAACATTACAACAAAACAAAGCCAAAGCTATAAGTAAAAACGTAAGTAATCTTTCTAAGCTTAAATGACAGCAGAGCAAATGTAGCAATGTGGTTGCTGATAGTTGGAAACATATCTGCAAAGTAGATAGTTCATTTTTTTCAATTTCAGAATCATGAGTTCATGTGCCATTAATGATTTGGTCCTGATCTCACTGTAATTCTTATACAAATAATGTCTAGTCCTTATTGATATTAGCACTTAGTGTGAAAATCAGAAACTGGTTCAGTTTATGGATACCAGATCATTAGTAATAATAGACTAAAAAAGAAAAAGGGTGCCTGTTGATTTAGTAAAGAAGGAAGAAAAAGTCTAAATTTACATTCTGAGCATTTGCCTATATGTAGATTTCAAGAACTGTGGATTACTATAAACAGAACTTCGGTGTATGAAGTTACAAAAATTCTATTTAAGGAAAGTTCACATTTGTTCATTGGTGGAGGGAGGGAGGGAGGGAGGAAGGAAGGAAGGCAGGCAGGCAGGCAGGCTTTTCAGAATAGTAGAAAACTGAGGAATATGACCTAGCATATTTATTATCTAGCCTCTATGAATTTTAAGTTTTTATTAGAAACTTTAAAAGCAATAGAAATGATGCTAAACAGAATAGGTGGAAGAAAGAAAAGCAGACTCAAACTACAGCATTTGTTTTAATTAATATGCCATACTTCAAAGTTTTTTTCCCCCCAGAATGGCTTACAATATTCTGAAATGTAAATTTGCCTGTTGTCATTTAAGAAAGATATTAAAGCAACAAAAACTCTTCATTCCATTGGAACATATATTTTTTGGTCTCAGGGCATCTAATGACTGAAGAATATAATCACACTGTGTACACATTCAATAATAATAACAATAAAAATTTCATATGGTTAAATAAATTTTAATTATCTTAGCTAACTAAGCAGTTTTGTAATGATTCCCTAATCTCTTATTACAAACATTTCTGAGGTCTTAAACAATCTTTGTCTATTTCTTTATTTGCTTTTCACTGTTTATTTTTATACTGCTGGATACTATTAGTTATTCTTAAGCATGTATTGAAAACTTGTATTGGCTTTTATTATTCCATCTTATTATTTTATGATTTAAAAAAAAATACCAGACTTTAGATTAAAAGGACATGAGTGTAACAGATTAAAGTAGATATGAATATAAAAGTGCAAGGAATCTGAACAATAAATATTCAACAGACATTCTTAAAACTGAGACATATATGGGATATACGTAATATAATTTAGTGGTAATTTATTCATTCATTTCAAAATGACCTCTTTATTTTAGAAGCTGAGGTCCTGAGTGTTATTCAGGTACAAGGGAAATGAAAACTAGATTTATAGATTTTATAATTTCAAATATGTGAGCCTCATTAGATTAACAACTCTTTTTTTTAATTAAAATTTTATTGATTTTCAAAGACAATACACAAACAAACAAAACATAAAATATAAAAACATAAAACATCTTTTCTGAAAGCTGCTTGATCCCGGGTTACAACTCTTCGTACAGACACAAATTCAAGTTCATATTCATTTTATATACCATTCCATATCTTATTACCATTTTCAATTTTCTATATAGCTTCTTCCCTCTTTTAACTTTCCTAGTTTTATTTTATTTATCTCATCTCAGTTCAAATCATAATACTTATCATTCTTTGTCTGTTCTGTTTCCAGCTATCCATTTATCTTTTCTCTTTAAACAAAACTTCTCCTGTACACTGATTGGAATATGACGCCTTTAACTCTTTCCCCTAAATTTATAATACTTAATATAATAGATAACTTGCATTGGGATTCTGTTTAGTACATTCTAAAATTACACAATGTATTTTATAAAAAAAAGAAAAAAATATAGGTGTATGATGTAGTTAAAACAACTATCAATGCCAATACAAATCTAATCATAAATATTTATTCATTTATATCTTAAACATTTTACACATTACTTTTCAATTAAATATCATACCTTTATGGGAACACTTATACTTTCCATAGTTATTTCCCCCCAACATCACATATTTTAAATCATTATATCATTAAAATGTTCCCATTTCTCCTACTTCAATTCTCTCATTTATTTCATTGCCTTCTTTTTCTTCACAAAGATTTCACTAAATTACATTAAATGTTCTATCCCATTTTGGGTTACATGTTATTTCCAATTTTCTAACATTATTTCTAAATAAAAATACAATCTTATGTACCTTTGCAGAATCCCTTTTTCAATTAAATTTACCCATTGTCTCTAAATGAATTTTGTTTCTTTACATCTTGCTCCCCACCATTGAGGCTTCTCATCCCTTCCTTTCTCCCTTGCTTATTCTTCTCCTTGTCCTTTTTACCCCCTTGTATCTCCACCTCCCTTTTCTTCTTCTGCTTTCTCCCTTTCTGTTGTTTTCTAACATTGTATCCACTTTTCACCTTATTTTTCTCTTTTTGGGTTGTTTTTTCAAATCTTAAAGTCCCCCTTTTCTTTTCCTCTTTCTCCTTTCCTTCCCAAATAGAGTCACTTGTTCATCAAAGATGGCTTCTTCTTTAACCCAGTCATCCTGCTGCGCAGTCAGTTTTTCATAAGTACAAACCACCATTTCTAAAAATTGAAAAACAGTGCCCAAAGAATCTTTCCCTTCTTGTTCTTCTTTTTTATATTTTTGGTATTCAATTTTCAATTCATCCACAAGTGATGCCATTGTAGAGAGAAAAAGTTTTTTCTGAAACAACCACCCAAGTGCTTTTAATCAAGAATAATTCCCAAAAGTTCCAAAGTCACCAAACAATCCAAATAAACTGTTTCTTTTAGTACTTTTTTCTTTCTTCCATTTCTCTTTCTGGGATTGCTGTTTAGTCACAAAGTTCCAATTAAAATATATCTTTTAGAAGACTTGTTAATATTTAATAGCTCTTTAGAATTCTAGGCAATCTTCTCCTTATTTTCAGATTCTGCTCCAAATTTTTTTCCTCTCCCTTCCCACTTACAGCAACAAAGATTTTTTTTTTAAATGTTCAGAAATCCTTAGCCCTTTAGCATTTAATTACCTCCAATGCAGGTTTTCCGATTTCTCTTGCAGTTCTATTCGCTGTCACGTTAGGAAGGAGAGTGAAAAGAAAGAAAAACTTTTCCTTTTAACTTCCATTCGCCGCTTATAAATCTCTGGAAATGATGTATCTTTGGCAAATTTTAAGTTTCGGGGTACTTTCGCTATTACTTTATCCCGGTCAGCAAAAAACACTTTCACTTCTTCACAGCTCCTCCTGCACTTTCTTTTTCTGGCTGAGCTCTTTTATGTGGCGGCCATTTCTGACTGCCGCTCAGCTGTCTTCAGAAAAGGGGTTTAGCCGGCTAGGGAAGAGAGATGCGATATCTCTTGACCCTCCCAGGTCCCCCTGTCTTTGCCACCTTCTACGGAGGTGGCTAGCCCCAAAGCCGGGTGGCTCAGGGCACTCGGGCAGCGAGTGCAGGCAGAAACCACTCACAGTCACGGATTCCTGCCTGCCCCGAAGCGCTGCAAACCGGAATTGATTAGGTTAACAACTCTTAATGCCTTAATGCTTAATTCATTCTTCTTGACCCACAACACTCCCTATGTGCTCTACATGATTTATACAGCTCCTTATGCACATACCCATTACCCCCAGGAACCGTTCTTGTCCCACACGCTGTTTCCCATGTGCCCTACTTAATCCACACAGCACATCTTGCAAACCCATAGACACTCTTCCCAACCTAGGGAAGAGTGTTCCATCTCTGAGCCTTGCAGAAAGAAAAGGAATTCAGAAATAAAGCAGTGACATTTTTTTTAAAAAAATGCTGATTCTATACATAGCACTTGCTCTTAAAACCTAGCAGTTGATAGAATTTGTTTGTTTTGGCTTGTATGTATGCTTTTCCATAATGGTTCCTTATCAGAAGTTCTTGGATTCTTGTAAATTGGCCTAATTGATTCTACTCTTGCTTACGGAGTGAAGTCTGACAAAAAGCTCCTTGGTGAATAATTGTAATTTGGGCATCTGCTACATTATCATCTATTGCTGCTAGGTTTGAACAATGTCCAGTTGGGCACAAACACTCCCCCCATGTGGATCTTGCTTCTAAGCTTTATTTACAGTGCATTTATAATCCCTACAAGTACAGACACTGCCATCAGGCTTTATGACAGGAACAACAGGTGTTGCCTAACTAGTGTGGATGACTGGTTCAACAATTCCTTGTGCAATGATATACGATCCAATTTTGTATTGATTTCTGGGTGCAAAGCAAAAATGTGATTCAAACATTCACAGGCATGGACACTATATGGGCATCCAGCTGGAATGTTATAGGTTATCTTATATTCACCTAACACTTTCTTGAAAAGCTGCAGGAAACTCAGCAATAAATGTCTGGGTGCTGCCAAACTGAAACATACTGAACATTTAAAAGCCACCATTAATCTGTTTATCACAAAGCTGATAATTGGTTTTTTTTTTCTATCTTAGGAAGTCATTAGGAAAATGTCATTTTGCCAGAATCTGAGTCAACTTTCTTTATGGATTCCTAGCCATATTTATTTGCAAACACCAACATCTGTGACTCTGGATCTTCTGAAAAATAATTGTCAGTGAAAGTTCATCCAGGAAATTCATGGCAGAAAAATGGTTTGAGGTGGGAGGGTGAGGGGAATACCTGATTCAAGCACTTAGCAAGACAGAGTCTTTAACATTTTGGCATGAGAATTTGTTAGTGAAATATGCTGTTCTAAATGATGCTGGGTCTGTTCAGCTCAGCTTGTGGAGGATTCATCTATTAAGTTGAGCATATAGGATAGGAGTTAAGAGCCATGTGTTGCTCCATTATAAATTGCATCATAGCTAATGGTAAGGATGCTGTGAGTTATAGTCCACCAAGACAGGAGGCCATCGGTTTACAACTGAGGCTGCTTAAACTTATTTAATTATACAGTACATATAGTCGTAACATAATATATTTTCAAAAATCTATCAATTGGAGGCATATGTTCTGTATTCATTTTCAATTAAAAATATATATTATGCTTTCCTGTATGTTAATGAATAGAATAATACCTTATATGTGCTCTGATAATAATCATTTTATTGTATTTTATAGATCTAGCACAAGTCATACATTTAAAGGGATTGGCAATGACTATGCTTATGAATGTGATGTGCTCACTTCAGACAATGACAACTGAAGGATAGCTCTTTAATGAAAGCTAACCCAGCAAGCCTTTCTATGGTCAAGCTGGGCTTAGCTATTATTTACACTTGGCAGAAGTCTACCACTAGCTGTCCAAATTTAGTTTTCTAATGTTCTTCTTGAGACCCACATGGAGTGTGAATACTTTTCTGAATTTCTTTCATTGTGTGGAAGAATAGGTTGCTCAGCAAAATTGCAGGTACCTGGGCTGCCTTCTTTCTCTCTTATTTGAGCTTTCTCACCAGTATCAGCATGGAAGAATTGCTGATAAAAGTGCAACCTTGACAGGTGTGGGAGGAAGCAGGAGGAGAATGGAGATGTGTGTTGTGGAGTGCTGCAGCCATCAGCACACTGTGTATAGCAGCCAAACGAAAGGAGGTGTTTTTTCTTTAGAAGCTGTGGATAGTGCAAAGGAAAGGAAAAGTGTGTGTGTGTGTGTATTGTATATAAACAGAGGCCCAGCAAGACAAAGCATACTGTAAAAAGGGAGAATGGTGGTGGTGTCATGTGTTGTTTTGGGTCCAGTGTTGGTTTTGTGGCTGGGACTCATTTGTTGATAAGAGCTAGTTTCCAGATGTCTGGTAGACGGGAGGCACCACCACCATTCTTCCTCACCAGACTCAAACCCAAACCTATCCCATAGATGAAAGACAACAACCATCAAGAAACCAGACCACGGCTGCATCACCAGCTGCCACACACCCAGACCCCTAAACCAAGCAAACAGACACATGCCATGAACACATATCCAGGCCTCAAAGTCAGAGCCAAACCAAAACCCAGAATGTCACATCATAGCCACCCGCTTAGGATATCACATCACGGAACTCAGGAGGTTATACCACAAAACCTCAGGATGTTGCAACACAGCCAATGACCCAGGAGATTACAGCACAAGACCCAGGATGTCACAACAATAGAACTCAGAAGGTCATCACACAGCCTATGACCCTGGTTATTACGACCCAGGAGATTACAGCACAAGACCCAGGATGTCAAACAATAGAACTCAGAAGGTAATCACACAGCCCATTACCCAGGTTGTTACAACACAGGAGGCTGATAGACATATAGCCAATACCTCAGCCACACATGCTCTTACGAAAAAGCCAGCCAATCTGCAAACATCAACTCCATCAACCAACCAAGAAATGACAACACAGCCAACCTCCTCACCAGTATATATAGGGAGACGGTAGCTCTGATCACGCTTTGCTCGCACAAGCACGAAGCTGAAAGCACCAGCCTGAAGATGGCGAGTGGGACCTTGTTGAAACGTTGCCAAGATACTCTCAATCTTATACGGGAAAAGACCTAATATGCCAAGACCTGCATATATAAGTAATATATATGTAATATATATATGTAATAGTAATTGAATAGTACTGATACATTGGAATAGTAATTAAGATAGTAATATATAGCAATAGAATAAAATATAAATATTCACACATCACTGTTGTATGTTTGTTTCTACAAAGTAAGACATCTCCCTAGCCCTTATAAAGGGATATAAATATGGGTCCAGTGCTTTTTTCCTTGTGTCAATCTGATTGGGCATGTTTTAAAAAAAGTTATCTGTGATACATAAGCCATACAGCATTCACAAATCCAAAGATCTTTGCAAATGTCAATTTTTCATCTAATCCAGGTCTCTGGAGTTTGCCTTGACTTCACTCATGCGACATTCAACTGATAAAAGGTTAGAAGTCAAGCAATAACCTATACTGTTGTTATTACTTTTATTACTGCTGAGACAATAATATATTTCAAGTATATAATTGACATTGAAGGAAGAAGGAAAAAAATACTATTCCTTTGTGTCTAAATTCTGAAGAAAAGCCTGGAGTCACTTACAACATAGATAAATATCAAGGACTTTTGGGTTGAAATAAAATATAATTAAGTTTTATTAACATGTCATATTTTTTACTGAAGATGCTCCATATTTAATTGTGTGTATTTGTATAGGTTGAAATTTGCAAAATATCCCAAAGTAGGACATGATGCATCATCTCACTGGAGGCAGGAAAGGAGCAAGGAAGTCATCTGAAAACTTGTATATCAGAATAAGATGCCACTGAAGCAATTAGCAGTTTTCTAAGTCACTTTCGAAAGTAGTATATTTCCCTATCTTTTTCAAAACCCTCTTCTTTTGTCCTCTATAACTACTATTTTCATTAGATGGCATGTTTTCTGTGCAAATATCAGGGATATGTGAGGATTAATGCCCTCTTCCCCAAATTTTGTTATTTTTAAGGACAATTAGACAATTGCCAACCATCTGAATTCATCTCATCAAGTTTAACCCATTCAGTGGCATCCTGTTATTGGCAGAGTAAATCTGATACATTTTACTAGCTTTTGTACTATATTATAGTGATACAGAAGGAGAGGGGATTGGCCACAATTTATTGTCCAGATCACAATTTTCCTTATATGTTATAGCTTAAGATAAACAGAATGGGTAGTTCCAATCATTGGGTATGCCAAGGTAAATATTACTGAAATATGGTAACAAAGATAAGACATAAGATGCTACTTTTCTTTAAGAATTCAGTTTATAGGTTGACCCAATCACTACTGTTGAATATATTTATTGCTTTTTGATTTGTTCAATTTATATTCTGCCTTTTCTCCAGAAGCTCAAAGTGGCACATATGGAGAGTATTATTATTATCCCTTTAACTACAATCCCGATAATTTTGAGAAAGTCAATTTAGGAGTTTCAGATTTCCCTAATTAATGAATATAAGACAAAGATAAAAGCAGGGGTCCAGGTTTTCCATTCTTCTCCCACCATCTATTGTGGTCAGGAACAGAGCTTCAGGCCACCAGTGAAATTGCATATGTGGGTACAAGGGAAGTTAATGCTTTTTAAAGATAGGTTATGACAAAGGTAATGCTTTCCATGGCCTAGCTACTTGAGATACCTCCTTCTTCATATGCTTCTGTCAGTCTCATGGATTAACCAGTGTCACTTTGCAGTCCCCAGGAAGTATTCTTTTCTTTGGCAATGGCTCCTTATTGAATGTTTTCTCAAGGACATCCATAATGTTCTCATTTTTTTCTGATATCTTGCACATTGTTAAAAACCTGATTGGTCCCCTAGGCCTTCATTAAGATGGATATCAAGTCTATTTGGTTTGGGATATTTGTTGATGCTTTCATGTTATGGGGTTTATCAACCAGTTGGTTTCTGTGATACATATTTCTGTTTAATTTTATTTCACTGCAAGTTTTCCAAAATTGTAAAATCAGGAGGCTGTAAAATTAAAATATTAAATTAAAGTAATATTCAATAGATTAACATGACAAAAATAAAATCAAAATTTTTAAACTTGTTTTGTCACTCAAGCTATATTCCAATCTTCAATTTCCAAGGCATCTAATAACATAAAATAAAATTTAAAATATATGGGTTCTTTTTTTTAAAAAAAAGATAAATTAAAACCTTACTGAATTATACATATTAACATTTCTAAAATATTACTCAAACACTACTCCTCATCAAGAACCTTAAAGTTTATATTTCGATTTTGGTATAAATAGTCAGGAAGGGGGAGGGAGGAAATGGGAAGATTAAGTAATGTTGTTTTTTCTTACAATAATAATTGTACAATAATTATGATTGGTCCCAATATCCTGATATGAACAGAAACTTTATGTTAAATATTCTCTAACTCTAAAGGCAATTTTCTGCAAGTGTTCCCAAACAATTTATTTTTCTCTAATATGGATTTTAGATTTTACATTAACATAGTGCATTCAACCTTCAAATGTATGCTACTGCATGCCAACATTATCATCATGATCACCACCATGATCACCACCACCACCTTAATCTTCATTCTTTTTTAAAAAAAAACAAAGTCACTGGTCACTGAGATTTCAAAGCAAATTATTGTCTACCAGCACACACTGTCATGAGTTCCATCCTTTTTTGGTCCTCTTACAAGAAAGAAAGAACAGGAGTTTTATACATGATGGGAAACTAATCAAAATTCTGGTACACAATTGCACAATATGGCAGGAATTATGCTTTAAATTAAGTATGCACCACCTACATCCAGATTTTCTGCTATATTGTACCAACAAATGTGATTAAAAGCCAAATAAAATGACGCCTATTAAGTGCTCAAATGTTGGTGTAGACCAAATCAGGCAGGAAACAAACAAATTTCCTGAAAAAAGCCATTTCTATATTATTGCCAAGAAAATGTTGTTACTATGTCCATTAATGCACCAGAAATTAAATCCAATTTGAATAAATCTAATGCCTATTTTCATTTTAAAAATGGTGAAATTATGGGACCCCAGTTTTGGGGTCTTGATAATAACTGCCAGGAATGTTTATCAAATTATGAAATCTAGACAGAGATAAATTGTCCTATTCTTGTAAGCAAGAAGTTATATATTATGTCTTTAGGGTTCAACTATTTCTTTAATGTAATGGTTTGTATTAGGTTGAGTCAGTCCAATAATTATAACAATGAGTTACTATGGTTTTCTTTCTTTTTTAATATTTTTTTTTAATTTTTTGTATTTTAAAAACATCTCTTTTGGTGAACAATGTGGTTCCAGGCTTTTACATTTCAATACAAACATGACCTTAGTTACATATTCATCCTTCATATTCAATTTCATATCTTATCATTACTTTTCCCATTTTCCTTTAAATATTCTCAAGTATTCTTCTATTCATCACACTTATTTTATCCATTTCCAATTCATATCATATCATCATTGTTCTTTATTCTCATATCTTATTTTACAGGGTTATTTAAAATTCTTATTTCATTTTTATATTCATTATATTTATATACTTTTATCTGTCACATTTGCAATTTTATCACATACTATTATTTCATTCATTATTCAATAAATTTTATCTTAATTCTAATAATTCAAAAAATTGCCCCTTTAATTATCAATTTGAGTGTACCAACCCTTTGCCTTATACATCTCTCAATTTACTCTCCTTTAATTCATAATAAAAAATACCATAATATAATCATTTTTGATTATCACATTCTAGGTTAATAACAATAGTCTCCTAACTACTACATATCATATCATATCATATCATATCATATCATTCATATATATATATATATATATATATATATATATATATATATATATATATATATATATTTGTTTTCTGAGGTTCTCGCGGGTATTTATATGTGGATCTTTGGTTGTTGGGTTTTCTCCCGCGTAAGATTGAAGTATCTAGGCAACGTTTCGATGAAGTCTCATTCATCATCTTCAGGCTTCTGTCTCCGGCTCTGTGCTTTTCAGAGTAATGTGAGATTGCAGCTGCTTCCTCCTTTAACTGCCAGTGGGGTGGGACTTGATTGGGTGGGGGCTTGGCTGTGTTCTGATTGGGTGGGGGTGTGTTCTCATTGGTAGGGGTTTGGTTGTGTTCTGATTGGTTGGGGTTAGCCGTGTTCTGATTGGTTGGAGCGTGTTCTGTTCAGGTGGGGGCTTGGCTGTGCTCGGTTAGTCTTAGTTGCTGGGGATTTGAGCTGGTGAGTTGTGATCTTGCTGTTTGGCTTCTAGTTCGTGGTCCTGTTGCATCTTCATAGTGGGTGTCGGTTTGCTTCATGTATGGCTCGGAGGGTTTGAAGTGGGTAGTGATGCAGCTGTGAGTGCAGCTTCTGGTCCATGGTCGTGTCTCATCTTCTGAGTGGGTGAGAGTCTGTTTTCTACATGGAAGTGTGGTGGTGGCATCTTGTGTGGCTCTCATGGGTGTGGGTCTGGTGTTCTTCTTCATGTTAGGTACTCGTCTGTTCATGAGGGCGGGTTTCCAAATGGCTGGAAGGCGGGAAGTGTCATCTCGTTTGTTCATGCTGTGTGGGCGTTTTCTATCTCTATGGCTTCTCTGATTATTCTGCTGTTGAAGTGTTCGGTTTTGGCGATAGTTCTGGTGTTTTTAAAATCAATTTCATGTCCTGTGGCTTTGAGGTGTTGGACCAGGAAGAGTCGTTTCTTCTTTTTGATTGAGTTCTTATGTTCTTCAATGCGTGCATTTATTCTTCTGTTAGTTTGTCCAATGTATGTGGTAGGGCAGGCAGTGCAGGGGATTTCGTATACTCCTTGGTTTTCTAATTCGATTTTGTCTTTGGGGTTTCTTAGGATGGTGGATATTTTTCTGTTTGTGCAGAATGCTGTTTTGATGTTGTGTTTTTGGAGGATCTTGCTGATTTTGTCTGTAGTGCCTTTTATATATGGGAGGAGGGCTTTGCCGTTTTCTTGTTCTCTGTCTTGGATTTTGGTTGGGGTTTCTTTTTGGATTAGGTGGGTAATCTTCTTTCTTTGGAATCCATTGGCTGTAAGTACATTGGTGAGAGTGTGTAGTTCGGTTTTTTGGTGTTGTTCATGGCTAAGCATTTTGTTCTGGAGATGAGTGTCTTGGCTACGGAATTGATCTGTGCTGGGTGGTGGTGTGAGAGTGCATGTAGATAGCGGTTAGTGTGTGTTTTCTTCTGGTAGATGGTGTGTCCTAGGGAGCCATTGGATCTTTTGTATACCAAGACATCTAGGAAGGAAGTTGGTTGTTGGCTTCTGTTTCCATGGTGAATTGTATTTTGGGGTGTAGGCTGTTGAGGTGTGTGAGGAAGTTGTTCAGTTTTTCTTTCCCATGTGGCCAGATTATGAAGGTGTCATCTACGTATCTGAGCCAGAGTTTGGGTTTGTGGTCGTATTTTCTAGAGCTTGTGTTTCAAAGTGTTCCATGTAGAGGTTAGCGATGACAGGTGAGAGGGTGATCCCATGGGTGCTCCTTCTATTTGTTTGTATTTTTGTCCATTGTAGGTGAAGTATGTATTGGATAGGCAGTGGTTGGTTAGATCTAGGATGTGCTTGGGGGGTTGTATTTGTTTTGGATGGCTGTCAAGGCTTCTTTTATTAGCACTTGGGTGAAGAGGATATGACATCGAAGCTTACTAGTAGGTCGCTGGGTTGTAAGTTTTGTTTCTTTATGATCTCGATGAACTGGAATGAGTTTCTTACGTGTGAGTTGATGGATTCTGCATAAGGTTGTAGTTGTTTGGCAAGAAATTTGGCTAGGTTTTGTAGAGGTGAGCCTATGGAGCTGACTATTGGTCTGAGTGGGGTTCCTTCTTTGTGTATTTTGGGGAGACCATAAAGCTTGGGGCATCTGGATGATTTTCTCTGGGTATGATTAGTTGCTGGATTTCTTCACTGATGGGGAGGCTTTTATTTTGGATTTGGTAGTTTTTCTAGGTAGGTGGTGGGGTCTGTCTTTAGGGGTTTGTATGTGGGGTCTTGGAGTAGGTTGGTTAGCTTGGTTTGGTAGTCAGATGTGTTCATAACCACTGTCGCATTGCCCTTGTCTGCTGGTAGGATTATTATGCTGGTGTCTTCTTTCAGGTTAAGTAGTGCAGTTTGTTCTTCTTTGGATAAGTTGCTTTTGGGTGGTTTGCTAGTGCAGAGGATGTTGGTGATTTCGAGTCTGATTTTGTTAGCATCATCAGGGTTGGTTTTGGTCAGGCTGGTTTCAACTCCACATATGATGGTTTCTGTGGGGATGTGTTTGGGAGCGACAGCAAAGTTGAATCCTTTTGAAAGGACCTTGGTTTCAGCTTCAGTGAGGATACTTGTCTGAGATGTTGTGCAATGTTTGTTTCATGTGTGGCTGTGGGGAGGGAGTTGGTTTCTGGCATTGTTGTAGTTTCCTGAGTTTGTTGGTGTGAGTATCTGTCTTGAGGGTGGTCTGTGTTTGTCCCAGAAAGTAGGGCTCTCCAGACAGCAAGTTGTTTAGTTTGTCCCAAAGTAGAGGGTGAATCTTGTTGCTGAGTCTGAGGTGGAGTGTGAGGAGATCTTTGTTGATTTGGTCTAGGAGAAAACCATCATATGGAGTTTCTCCTAGACCAAATGGAAGAACAAAACTTGCAACCGCTATCTACATGCACTCTCACACCACCACCCAGCACAGATCAATTCAAGAAAACCTTTAGCCAAGACACTCATCTCCAGAACAAAATGTTTAGTCAATGAACAACACCAAAAAACCGAACTACACACTCTCACCAATGTACTTACAGCCATGGATTCCAAAGAAAGAAGATTACCCACCTAATCCAAAAAGAAACCCCAACCAAAATCCAAGACAGAGAATAAGAAAACGGCAAAGCCCTCCTCCCATATATAAAAGGCACTACAGACAAAATCAGCAAGATCCTCCAAAAACACAACATCAAAACAGCATTCTGCACAAACAGAAAAAAATATCCACCATCCTAAGAAACCCCAAAGACAAAATCGAATTAGAAAACCAAGGAGTATACGAAATCCCCTGCACTGCCTGCCCTACCACATACATTGGACAAACTAACAGAAGAATAAATGCACGCATTGAAGAACATAAGAACTCAATCAAAAAGAAGAAACGACCTCTTCCTGGTCCAACACCTCAAAGCCACAGGACATGAAATTGATTTTAAAAACACCAGAACTATCGCCAAAACCGAACACTTCAACAGCAGAATAATCAGAGAAGCCATAGAGATAGAAAAACGCCCACACAGCATGAACAAACGAGATGACACTTCCGCCTTCCAGCCATTTGGAAACCCGCCTCATGAACAGACGAGTACCTAACATGAAGAAGAACACCAGACCCACACCCATGAGAGCCACACAAGATGCCACCACCACACTTCCATGTAGAAAACAGACTCTCACCCACTCAGAAGATGAGACACGACCATGGACCAGAAGCTGCACTACAGCTGCATCACTACCCACTTCAAACCCCTCCGAGCCATACATGAAGCAAACCGACACCCACTATGAAGATGCAACAGGACCACGAACTAGAAGCCAAACAGCAAGATCACAACTCACCAGCTCAAATCCCCAGCAACTAAGACTAACCGGAGCACAGCCAAGCCCCACCTGAACAGAACACGCCTCCAACCAATCAGAACACGGCTAACCCCCAACCAATCAGAACACAACCAAACCCCTACCAATGAGAACACACCCCACCCAATCAGAACACAGCCAAGCCCCCACCCAATCAAGTCCCACCCCCACTGGCAGTTAAAAGGAGGAAGCAGCTGCAATCTCACATTACTCTGAAAAGCACAGAGCCGGAGACAGAAGCCTGAAGATGATGAATGAGACTTCATCGAAACGTTGCCTAGATACTTCGGAATCTTACGCGGGAGAAAACCCGAACAACCAAAGATCCATATATATATATATATATATTTCTTAAGTTTTTATGGTACTTACATGTATGGCATTCAGCTTTGTTCGGGTATTTTCCAACTACAATGACGTGGGAAAATACCCGAACAAAGCTGAATGCCATATATATATATATATATATATATATATATATATATATATATATATATATATATATATATATACATACACACACACACACACACACACACACACATATATACATACATACATACATACATACATACATACATACAGTCAGATTCTGCATGGTATTCTTTTTCTAAACTACCTTCTAAATCATCTATTATTTCAAAAATATTAATCTATTCAATTAATTATACAACTGATATTAATCTTTCTATTACAATTCTCATAATTCATTTTAACTTTATTCATCATTTTTTAAAAATGTAATCAGTATTCTTATCATAAATTCCCATTTCCACATTTATTCCAGTTATTTCTATATATGATTTAACAGTAATCTTTAAAAAAATAAAAAAGAAATATCAGTTCCAATCCTTTCTATTTTAAAATATATCAAAATGCATTACCTTGCAGAATCCCCTTTCCTGTTCTTCATCTACCCATTATCTCTAATTATCCTAACTGTGTAGTTTCTTTTCATTTTTGTTCGCTTTCTGCATCCCATCATTTTCTGGTCCTTTCTCTTAATCCCACTCTATTCCTTTATTGTTTCCCTCTATTTCTTATACCAATTTTTATTCCCCTCCCCCTCTTGAGCTTTCTTCTGTATGTCACTTTTCTGCTGTTTGAGTTACTGTGGTTTTCTAAAGCCACAACTGGATTATCTTTCTTAGGGATTGCTGATCAGTGTGTAACAAATGTATTTACATAATATTTTGTTTCTGACAATAGTTTTATAAAATTACAGAATGTCCACAGCTGCTTCACAACTTTTCAATGCATTTTTCCACAAAATATTTTATTTGTACAATTTAAATAATAAAATTTCCAACATGTAGTATATTTCTTTTGTAAAATCTAATATTTATGTTTTTGTGCATTACTGCAAAATGCAAACTTTATTTAAACACAATGAGCTTTAGTTTCCGATTAATGTGCTGATTTCTATGAACATTTCTTAGATATTTCTTGCTTCACATAGTCTTTTCTCCTACAGATGACATAGACTAATAAACTCATTTGTTGCTTCCATGTATGACAGTGGAAGTTTAGCAGATTATGCTATTTCCTAACCAAAGAATGTGACCCACCATAGTATTTCTTGAATTTCTCCACCATTTTTCCTGCTTCTCTTTCCTACTGCAGTCTTTTTTTAAAAAAGTATCTTTAGCAAATGATTTATTGGCTTGTTTAATGTTTGTATGCTATTGTAATAAAAAATGACTCTTGGTGGTGCACATAAAAATGCAATATATAAGAAATTCCATATAAAAAATAAAAATACAGCAATGTTTTAGAAATAGAAAAAAGAATGAAAGATAGAAACCACAACTCAAACCAGGAGAAGGCTCCCCCATAAAATAATAATAATGATAATAATGATGATGATGATGATAATAATAATAATAACAACAACAATAATAATAATAATAATAATAATAATAACTATCTTAATGAAAATCAACAAAGAGAGAGTCAAATTGATCTCCCCAGGAGACCAAACCACAATATCAGTACCACAGCAAAAAAGCAAGGTCTCTTTGACCCAGCCTTCCAATCTCCAACCTCCAATCTTCAGTTTCCCCCTGCAAGATATAATTAGATAGGTATGAAACCCACCAATTCCAGTATCAGTGTGGATTGAATTCCATAAGCAGAATGGAGCACCAACTATTTTTAATATAGGAAGTCATTTTTTTTCAATGATATCATATGTGGGCCAAAATGAAGAATGCATATGCAAATATTGTTGTTTTTTGACAGACATTAGGGTAATAATTAGGGATCACATATGAATATGTGTTAAATATACAGTACAATACCACCCAGGAAGACTCTATAAGAAGAAAATATATTGCTAATGATATTAATATAACTCCAACTACAGACATGGAGATGAAGAGAAAGCTCTTAACTCCTTTCTGAAAGATAGAAAGAATAGCAGTTTAGCATAATCCCCAAGAAGCGCTTGCCCTTGTTTGAGAATGAAGCAGAAATGATGCTCCACTTCTATCATGGCCCTGTAGCAATTGGGCTTTAAAAACAACAGCAGTTTTACGAAGCATCCAATGGTTCTTGTTAACGTTATTGAAGGCTAATTGCTGCACCGAGAGATGGTTCATTGCTGAAGAACTGTGGTGTTAACCCTGCTTTCCCTATGCACTTCATGAGCAATTTAAATTGGCCTCTCAGCAGCAATTAAATTTTGATAGAGCTTCCATAGGTGTTGATATGGGAATATGCAGGCACATGGGTATATTTAAAGCTGAGGGTGGCAGATAATACTGTACAATGGGGGATTGACTTAATGGATAGTGTGGAGGAGGGGAAGAAAGAATCACGGATAGGGAAAACATCACTCAAAATGTATTATTTTTATTATGTCTCAGTTCAATAAACAGCCTTTAAAAAAATTCCAGTGGTCCTGTAACTGAACTCTTTAAAATAATAATAAACATTTAAGCCCTATATGAGGGAAGGCTGGGGAGGGCAAGAGAAAGCAAGCAACAAAAGTCTGAGGCTTTCTGCTAACTTTTTGCCTCCTTGGAGCTGAGAGAAAGTGACAGGATCAAAACAGGACTAGAACTCCCGGTCTCCTGGTTTCTAACCTGATAACTTGATCACTACACCAAATTGGATTCTTACGTGCTTTGTTTTAATCATAGTTTCCCAATTAAGAAATTCACAAATTGTACTCTGTTAAGTACAGAATGTGGAAATATACAGAAGTTTTTCAATTATGTTTGAAATCTGTGGTATGAAATGAGCAATATTTGATTTTTTTTTTAAAGGCTTATTTAATGATCTATAGTGGGGGGGGGATCTAATTGCTCTTTCTAGAAATAAGACAATAAAAGAGTAATATATAAATTGTTACAGTTGTTCAATTTAGCTTAGCATGTTGTATGAATTTATACACATGGATTATTCAAGAAGTCATGTTTAAACCAAAGCTCAGTGAGAGGTGTGAATAAAGGATAAAATAGGATAAATCGCTACTGACCCGATGATCTGTGAGCTGCCTGATGATAGTTTATTATTTTTCCCCGAATTATTAATAATGAATGAGAGTTTGTTTTATACTTGATCAGAGAGGTGAAGCACTGTAGTTAAAACTAAAAGTAAGTAAAGGAAATGTGTTCCCTGCTCCTTTCAAAGCAAACACAAAACAAAATAAAAACAAGCACAAAATCTAACATATGGTGAAAACAAAAACATAACATAAGGTGGAAATGATCTTTTAACAAAGTGGCCTTGTGTAATGAATTCTAATCACTGGCTTGAAAGTTTTCTTTTTGCATGTATAGAGAATTTTAACGTGTAGACAGGCATTTATCAGAAGGCGTTTGTAGCTACTTATTTCCTATATGTAAATATTGCACATTGCAATTTTTATATCTCCTGTGAGGCCTTATAACAATTTGAGCAATCTTTTAAAATTAAATGTAATGGGCATTATATCGCATTGTGATTCTGCAATAGGGACTCATTACATGAAAGAATTGTTTAAATCAGAAAGGCTACTGATCTGAACCTAGTTAGGCTGAAGTAGTGCTACCAAAGGCATAATAACTATTACAGAATTAAAATAAATAGTGATATTTAGCAAAAGAAAGAAAAAGAGCTTCTTCGATCTCAGTAAGTTCCACTATAAATTTTCGCTGTCAAGCACCACCCAAATTTATTTCTGCAGCAACACTGTCCTAAGACTATTTCCTATCTTTTCTATCCCTGTCTGGTTGTTTTGAATGCTCATACTTGGACAGACAAGGAAATTAGATATAATCATTAGATGTAATTATTAGCATTAGATAGCTCTTTCCTTATTGTTAATTTATCCATAGCAAGTGTATGGATGCATTTAATTTAGTCTGAAAATGAGGAGATTACATTTGGGAATGGCAAGAAGATTAAAATCTTTGCATTTTAATGGAACAGGTTGTGTTTGCACAATTTCCCATTATCATTACAGTGAGAGTGGGTTCATGTTGATCCATATTCTCATCTCATTACAAGTCTCATCACAAGAATATAACATTTCTCCCCCTAACTTGGTCTCTCTCTTTTTGGAGGGGAGAGGGGAGAGCCAGGAATAGGACAAATATGCTAATCTGTCCATTACCAGACAACAAGATAGCCGTTCCTGCCATTAACTTTTAAACTGGTTTAAAATAAAACAGGGTCATTCCCATTACCATGCTTATCTTAGAAATGAAACCAATGTAGGGAATCACTCTTTTCATTTTGTTATCTTTCTTTCACATATCATATTTTCAGTTTCAGTGATATTAAAGTATATCTTTAACAATGATGTTATAAATGAAACAAACAAATATAAAAATGGTGTTGAAGTAAACTTTGAAAAGAAAAAGCCTATCATGACAGATCCATAGTTGTCTCTGAAGGAGTTTGTGTGCTATGTTTATATATATATGTGTGTGTGTGTGTGTGTGTGTGTGTGTGTGTGTGTGTGTGTGTACATATATATATATGGTTTTTTGGTTGTTCGGGTTTTCTCCCGTGTAAGATTTGAAGTATCTAGGCAACGTTTCGATGAAGTCTCATTCATCATCTTCAGGCTTCTGTCTTCAGCTCTTGCTTCTCAGAGTGATGTGAGATTGCAGCTGCTTCTTCCTTTTAACTGCTGGTGGTTAAAGGAAGAAGCAGCTGCAATCACATCACTCTGAAGCAAGAAAGCGAGAGAAGCCTGAAGATGATGAATGAGACTTCATCAGCTGTCCTAATCCAATCTTCTGTGGAGAAAACCCGAACAACAAAGATCCACATACAAATACCATGAGAACCTCAGAAAAATATATATATATATATATATTTGTTTTCTGAGGTTCTCGCGGGTATTTATATGTAGATCTTTGGTTGTTCGGGTTTTCTCCCGCGTAAGATTCGAAGTATCTAAGCAACGTTTCGATGAAGTCTCATTCATCATCTTCAGGCTTCTGTCTCCAGCTCTGTGCTTCTCAGAGTAATGGAGATTGCAGCTGCTTCCTCCTTTTAACTGCCAGTGGGGTGGAACTTGATTGGGTGGGGCTTGGCTGTGTTCTGATTGGGTGGGGGTGTTCTCATTGGTAGGGGTTTGGCTGTGTTCTGATTGGTTGGGGGTTAGCCGTGTTCTGATTGGTTGGAGCGTGTTCTGTTCAGGAGGGCTTGGTTGTGCTCAGGTTAGTTTTAGTTGCTGGGGATTTGAGCTGGAGAGTTGTGATCTTGCTGTTTGGCTTCTAGTTCGTGGTCCTGCTGCATCTTCATAGTGGGTGTCAGTTTGCTTCATGTATGGCTCAGAGGGGTTTGAAGTGGGTAGTGATGCAGCTGCAGGTGCAGCTTCTGGTCCATGGTCGTTTCTCATTTTCTGAATGGGTGGGAGTCTGTTTTCTACATGGAAGTGTGGTGGTGGCATCTTGTGTGGCTCTCATGGGTGTGGGTCCAGTGTCCTTCTTCATGTTAGGTACTCGTCTGTTCATGAGGCGGGTTTCCAAATGGCTGGAAGGCGGGAGGTGTCATCTCGTTTGTTCATGCTGTGTGGGCGTTTTCTATCTCTATGGCTTCTCTGATTATTCTGCTGTTGAAGTGTTCGGTTTTGGCGATAGTTCTGGTATTTTTAAAATCAATTTCATGTCCTGTGGCTTTGAGGTGTTGGACCAGGGAAGAGGTCGTTTCTTCTTTTTGATTGAGTTCTTATGTTCTTCAATGCGTGCACTTATTCTTCTGTTAGTTTGTCCAATGTATGTGTTAGGGCAGGCAGTGCAGGGGTTTAGTATACTCCTTGGTTTTCTAATTCGATTTTGTCTTTGGGGTTTCTTAGGATGGTGGATATTTTTGTTTGTGTAGAATGCTGTTTTGATGTTGTGTTTTTGGAGGATCTTGCTAATTTTGTCTGTAGTGCCTTTTATATATGGGAGGAGGGCTTTTCCGTTTTCTTGTTCTCTGTGCTTGGATTTTGGTAGGGGCTTCTTTTTGGATTAGGTGGGTAATCTTCTTTCTTTGGAATCCATTGGCTGTAAAACGTTGGTGAGAGTGTGTAGTTCGGTTTTTGGTGTTGTTCATCGGCTAAGCATTTTGTTCTGGAGATGAGTGTCTTGGCTCTGGAATTGATCTGTGCTGGGTGGTGGTGTGAGAGTGCATGTAGATAGCGGTTAGTATGTGTTTTCTTCTGGTAGATGGTGTGTCCTAGGAGCCATCGGATCTTTTGTATACCAAGACATCCAGGAAGGGAAGTTGATCAAGGAGTATACTAACTCAAAGACACATACATTGGACAAACTAACAGATCCTCAGAATAAGTGCACGGGAACATAAGAACTCAATCAAAAAGAAGAAACGACCTCTTCCCTGGTCCAACACCTCAAAGCCACAGGACATGAAATTGATTTAAAAATACCAGAACTATCGCCAAAACCGAACACTTCAACAGCAGAATAATCAGAGAAGCCATAGAGATAGAAAACGCCCACACAGCATGAACAAACGAGATGACACCTCCCGCCTTCCAGCCATTTGGAAACCCGCCTCATGAACAGACGAGTACCTAACATGAAGAAGGACACTGGACCCACACCCATGAGAGCCACACAAGATGCCACCACCACACTTCCATGTAGAAAACAGACTCCCACCCATTCAGAAAATGAGAAACGACCATGGACCAGAAGCTGCACTGCAGCTGCATCACTACCCACTTCAAACCCCTCTGAGCCATACATGAAGCAAACTGACACCCACTATGAAGATGCAGCAGGACCACGAACTAGAAGCCAAACAGCAAGATCACAACTCTCCAGCTCAAATCCCCAGCAACTAAAACTAACCTGAGCACAACCAAGCCCCTCCTGAACAGAACACGCCTCCAACCAATCAGAACACGCGCTAACCCCCAACCAATCAGAACACAGCCAAACCCCTACCAATGAGAACATCCCCCACCCAATCAGAACACAGCCAAGCCCCACCCAATCAAGTTCCACCCCACTGGCAGTTAAAAGGAGGAAGCAGCTGCAATCTCCATTACTCTGAGAAGCACAGAGCTGGAGACAGAAGCCTGAAGATGATGAATGAGACTTCATCGAAACGTTGCCTAGATACTTGAATCTTACGTGGAGAAAACCCGAACAACAAAGATCTACATATATATATATATATATATATATATATATATATATATATATATATATATATATATATATATATATATAATCATAGTTTGTCCAGTTTTGTGTTAGTGTATTATAGGAGATGCTGTTGCCTTGTAACCCATGAAACATGGCTAAGTGTCTTCAACCAGGTTGAAGTATGTTATACCATAATAAACATAATGAGTTGCCACTCAATTAAATAAGTATTGAACAAGCTGACAAAGGGATCATGTACCAAGTCCACTTTATCTCCATTTCTGACACTCTTGTGGAATTTTTTGCCATTGTCAAATGCTACCCCTTCTTGCTTGTGAACACTACTTGTGGTCCTAGTATCTGACTATATAGTATACGTATATGAAATAAAGAGAGAAAATTAACTATATTACCTATACATGCCATCATGCCTATTGTTTTCTTAAACACTGACTTTCTTGGAGAGAGCTTACAATGTAATTGTTCAACATTAAGGGGTTCAGTACAACAAACAATTATAGAGGTAGTCTTCAGGTTACAAGCATTTGTTCGGTGAGTGTTCAAAGTGAAGGTGGCACTGAATTAATGTTATGCTTGCTTGGTCTCTAAAATTAAGGCCATTGCAGTGTCCTTGCAGTCACATGATCAAAATTTGGATGCTGTGCAACCTATCCACATGACTGTAGGGGCAGTTCAATTCCCCTTCCAACTACCTATCTCTGCCTTTTTAGCTGCCCTATACAATAGCTTGGCAGTTATGGTAACTGGGACTGAATCAGAGGCATGGGATTTTTTATTAATCTTACCCAACCCCCTTTTTCCCTGGGCCTCTACTTCAGTCCTGGTACTGCTGCCAACAAGGAATGCAGTCTCATCCTGTAACACAGCCATCCACTCCAGGACAACCATGCAAAGTTCTAGACACCCACACTGCCCCGCACTTCACTTACCCTGCAATCATGGTTCAGCAGGATGGCAAGGTAAGAGGAGTACAGAGGGGCAAGGCCAGCAGGGCCAGAAGAGCAAAGAAACCCAGAACAACAAGGCCAGTGATATGGCAGAATGAGCAGAGTGCAGGTCAGGAAAGCTACCAGGCTAACAGAAGCAGCAGTGTGAATGGAGTGCAAGGCAGCAACAAGTCTAGCAGGGATGCTGAATGCAAGAAGGCAAGGCTGGTGGACCACTAGGGCTAATTGGGTGGCAAGGCATATAGAGTATACGAGTGTAAGACCTGCCAAGCCACAAAATACAAGGCTACCAAAAGGGCAGAGATCGTGGGAGAGCTGGGTGGTTGAGTGGGGTTGAAGACGAAAGAGTCCCTTACCTTACCAAGGCTTGAAGCTAGGAGAGACCAAGCCAGAATGTTTTGGCTTTTGGGGTGGGGGATGCTTCTTTGCCTAACAACTAGTGAGATTCAATTATCAGTAAAAGGGAATGTTGGGATTGCCATCTCTAAGTTAAATGGTCATGTGATGGTGCATCTGATGACTTTACCATGCAGTAGAAGAAATATTGGTCCCAATTAGTTGAGGATTACCTGTATGATGAGCTGCATTCATTTTCAAACTTCAAACTCTCTGTGAACGCCAACAAAAATTAACATTACTCCACCCTAAACTGCTGACAAAAAAGCACTAGTCCCTCCAAATCTCTTACATATTTTATGTTGTGTGTATTATTGTGACAATCTTAACAAATTTATCAGATGCAGTAATGTAATTCCATTGTATGATTTTTAACAATTGCACATTAAGGAGTTTAACAGTGAAAGCATCTCTTGCTTTTTCATGTAACCATGTATACTTAGATCTCTTTTACTTTTAAAACAAAATAAACTATTAGGGATGTTTCTGCCTGACCAACTTGATAAGGAAAAAGAAAACATGTGTTCTCATTAGACTAACTAACCCCCCCACCCCACCCCCCAACAAAAGGAAGGGATATGAAATAATGTGATGGTTACATTTTCATAGCCTTTCTCTCTATGGAAATGACAAGATTTGCTTCTTGTAAAACCAAGAACAAACAACAGTGAGAAAAAAAAAATCAAAGCAAAAAGAATGGCCTTAGCATTAAACCCTAGCATCATTTTATTCCTGGACTTCTGTTAATATTTGTAGACTCAGATAAAAGCTAAAGAGAGAGGTTGAGCATGTACATTCTGGCTTACAATACTCTTTTGATTATATTAGCATTTATAACTTTAAAATGCATTTGAGATTGACCTTGACTTGTGATGTATTTTCCTTATGATTTTTCTTGTGATTTATTTTGTATGATTTATGTTGCCCTGAGAACTTTTACTATAAGGCTAACCCAAAAGTTGACTAAATAAATATATCTTCAAACCATTTAACTCCACTGTAATCTAGTGGTGTTCCTCTAGTATTTTTTTCCCAGCTAAAGATGCCAAAAGGTTAAATATGCTACATAATTTCAAAGTTTTCAAATTACACTGAGTTTGTTATGCATTACTTTTAATGATAAATCAATACTATTAAAATACAGTGGCATGCTTATGTATTAAGAATGCTTCAGAAATTCAGCATTTGTGGATTGTCTGTAAATTAACTGCATCTTCTGAATCTAACTATCTATCTACATCTATCTATCATCTATCTATCTATCTATCTATCTATCTATCATCTATCTATCTATCTATCTAAATTTTTGATGCTAGAGAATAACAGATGAAAAGGTCTTTGTTGTGATGTGCCATGAGTTGAATTAAATGTGTTATCTGATGTGAAATCTTGCATTTTTAAAAAATACAATATTTATAAATATATGCTTAAATATGAATTTCAGAAGGGATTTTACATACACACAGGAGGGAGGGAGAAGGGAAGAGAGAGAGAGAGAGAGAGAATTGAATGAATGAATTTATGTAACATGATAAGCAAAAAGGCCAAGATTAGAAATGTTGATTAATCTCTCCCTAGGCATATTCCAAGTATTACAAGTAAAGTTAAATATTTACAAATGTGAGACTGTTAAACTACCTTTTTTTGTTTGATTCAATAAGAACATGCCTTGGTTTTGACTACTTAATGTAAATTAAAATAATTTGTTGTATTGGCAGGTTTCAAGTTTAATGAACAGAAGACAAACATGTTAACAAAAATATTAAAATAAAAGATCAAACAGAATTGATGAATAAAACAGATTTTAAGATTAAGAAAATAAAATATCTGCATATCACTATGATAAATATGAGCTGTATGGTATTTCAAAAATAACTATGTTAAGACATGGAATGAAGTTTAAAAAGATGGGAGATACTACAATTTTCATTGCTGGGAAAAATATTTTTTTAAAATGAATGTCTTGCCTAGAATAATATTTTTGGAAACTGTGGAGAAGAAAAATATATCTAAATTTGTGGAGGAGGGAGGAAAAATACAAGTTAAATATAAGGTGCTACAAGAGTCAAAAGAAAGATGAAGATTGGGTATACCTGATTTGATATGTTGAAGCTTGTTGTTTGGCTCCGTGAATGCTGCTGAGTGTTATAAGGTTTTTGGAGATAGAAGGGTATGATATGAAATTTGAGTGGCATGGATATTTGAGGCACAACAAAGTTGAGCTTAATGTGGCCATTTTGTGTAAAGCAGAAAATGAATGTATGGTTTATGGTTTTGATAATTAGACAGATTTCAGTTAATCCTCGACTCATAATTCATTTAGTGACTGTTCAAAGTTACAACATTGAAAAAAGTGACTTATGACTCTTTTTCACACTTGTAGCAGCCCCATCGTCACATGATCAAAATTCAGACACTTGGCAACTGATTGATATTTATCATGATTTGCACTACTCCAGGGTCATGTGATTGCTGTTTGTGACCTTTTGACAGTGGGAAGCCAGATTCACTTAACAACCATATTATTATATTAACAACTGCACTGATTCACTTACAAATTGTGGCAAGAAGGGCGTGAAGTAGGGCAAAACTCATTTAAATATCTCACTCAGCAACATACATCTTGGGGATCAATTGTGGTCATAATCAAAGACTACCTGTATAGAAAGAAAACAGTTATGTTGTTACTATAGAGTGAGAGGTGTGTGTGTGTGTATGTGTGTGTGTGTGTGTGTGTGTGTGTATTCGTAGACTTTCATGGGTACAGGTATGCAGATTTTGGCATGTTCAGGTCTTTTCCCATGTAAGATTGAGAGTATCTTGCCGATGTTTTGATGAAGTCCCACTCACCATCTTCAGGCTGGTGCTTTCAGCTTCGTGCTTGTGTAAGCAAAGCGTGATCGGAGCTGCTGTCTTTCTATAAATACTAGTGGGGAGGTGTGGTGTGCTGGCTCTGTTGTAAATGGGCTGGTTGGCTGTGTTGTTATTTCTTGATTTGTTGATGGAGTTGAAGTTTGCAGATTGGTTGGCTTTTTCATAAGGGCATGTATGGCTGAGGTATTGGCTGTGTGTCTCTCAGCCTCCTGTGTTGTAATGACCTGGGTAATGGGCTGTGTGATGACCTTCTGAGTTCTATTGTTATGACATCCTGGGTCTTGTGCTGTAATCTCCTGGGTCGTTGGCTGTGTTGTAGCATCCTGAGGTTTTGTGGTGTAACCTCCTGAGTTCCATGATGTGATATCCTGAGTAGGTGGCTGTGATGCAATGTTCTGGGCTTTGGTTTGGCTCGGAGTTTGAGGATCTGGTGAGGGGGATTGATGGTGGTGTCATGTGTTGTTTTTGGTCCAGTGTTGGTTTTCGTGGCTGGGACTCGTTTGTTGATAAGGGCTAGTTTCCAGATATCTGGTAGGCAGGAGGTGTCATCCTGTTTATTCATGTTATAGGGGTGTTTCTCTCTTTCAATGGCTTCCCTGATTATTCTCTTGTTGAAGTGTTCAGTATTGGAGATTAATTTGGTTCCATCAAAATTAATTTCATGTCCTGTGGCTTTAAGGTGCTGGACAAGGGAGGAGGTATTTTCTTCTTTTCTGACTGTGTTCTTGTGTTCTGCGATGCATGCATTTATTCTTCTGTTGGTTTGTCTAATGTATGGGCAATTGTTGCATGGTATTTCATAAACTCCTTGGTTTTCTAGCTGGATCTTGTCTTTGGTGTTTCTTAGGATGTTGGCTATTTTTTGGTCAGTGCCGAAGGCTGTCCTGATATTGTATTTGTGGAGAATTTTGCTGAATTTATCTGTGGTGGCTTTGATGTAGGGGAGGAGGACGATACCGTTGTCCTGTTCTGTGTCTCGGTTTTTTGGCGGTGTCTCCCTTAGGATTACAATTACCAACCTAAAATTATATATATGTAAAATTTTATTCTTCAACTTTTTTTCTTTCTTGCACTTTTAGCGTCTCTTTGATTTCTTTTCCATTCTTTTCTTTTTCATACTTTATATTAGCTTGTATTAGTTTTATCTTCTTTTTTAAAAATAATAATAATAAAAATTATACATTTATTTATTTGTTTGTTTGTTCAATTTCTATAGTCGACTCAGTCATACATATGTATTATAAAGTTTTGGCTGTTTAATGACCTTGGAAGTAAACATACAGTGATGTATGGCAGCTTTGGAATGAGAATATGTCTCTATGTAAATATTGAGAAGAATGTTTGGAAATAATATTTAAAATATAATCCAGGATGAGTTCTAGCTTTATAGAAGGTTTAATTATTTTCTAAACTATTTTAGTGAAATTTCATTCTGGCCATGAGGAGGCCAAGCATATGATTTATTTATGCTCTGTTTTTCTTGCAAAGATTAATATTTCATACTTAACTTTAATCATAAATAAGTAAATTTTTTATCTTTTATATCATTAATGACACAGGAAAGTTTTCATCCAGGTGATTGCTGTGGAGCTTATTCTCCACATTTTATATACAAGTATGAGCAAATCTGTATGTAGATTTAAATATGCAATAAGTAACATTTTAATAAGTATGCATATTGTATTATGGAAGAAGTCTGCAAATGGAAATATATGAAACATGACTGATGATGAGAATGACACTTTTATGTTGGGAGCTCAAAATAAACTTGCATTATTTGAAACAGTGGCATCAGCAACATTCTGATTGTATTAACAAACTTCAATTACAAAATGTGCTGAGATAGGGCTTTTACTTCAGGTGCCAGAGTCTCAGAACCAGGGAGCAGTTTATTGACAACAGAGTGTTGAGTTATAGATAAATAGCTCTCTAATAGTGCAATTCACGCACTCTTTCAGGCTAGGCTTCTTTCAGTGTTGGGCCTGCATGTTAGATAATGATGCATTTTATTTACATTTTTGTTACTTTGATCTTCTGTTGGCATCTTCTCACTAGGTGATCTAGCATGACTTTTCCTGCTCTGTTTCATTTGAACTAACATCATTGTTAGTCGCAAAGTTTTGTCTGACCCATTGTGACCCCATGGGCAATGTTCCTCCAGGCCTTCCTGTTCTCTACCATCTCCCGGAGTCCGTTTAAGCTCATGCCGACTGCTTCAGTGACTCCACCCAGCCACCTCATTCTCTGTCATCCCCTTCTTCTTTTGCTCTCAATCTTTCCCAACATTAGGCTCTTCTCTAGTGAGTCCTTCCTTCTCATTAGGTGGCTAAAATATTTGAGTTTCATCTTCAGGATCTGGCCTTCTAAAGAGCAATCAAGGTTGGAACTGCTCTAGGACTGACTAGTCTGATTGCCTTACAGCCCGAGGGATTCACAAGTTTAACTAACATTAAAGCAGTTCTATTATCATCACTGAACCTATCCAAAGTAGGCTCTACACTTACCTCACCAAGACATTTCACAAGATGCAGGTTTTATGAAACACAGATAACTTATGCATCTGAATCCCTTTTGTGTTTTGGTGTGGCACTTACTATAGGTTACCACTTATAGAAGAACAGCCATTTAGGTTAAAAACAAACCTCTTTTCAGGCAAGTTGAAGTGCCAACAGCTGGAACAAGTTGGACAGCTAGAATTTTGAATGAGATAGGCCAAACCAATCCTCTTTTTGCTGTTTATTCTAATTATACTTGCAAGATAGAACAATTGCCAGAGAAAACAATCAATCACTGGAACAGATTTCCTTCAGAAGTTGTGGGTGCTTCATCACTGGAGGTTTTTAAGAAGAGACTAGACAGCCATTGGCCTGAAATGATATAGTGTTTCCTCTAAGGTTCCTTCCATCTCTATTCTGATAATCAGTAGCATTTCCCTAGTTTTTTTAAACACACCCCCTGCTCTGTAATGTAAAGCTTCATATAGGATTAACTGTTTAAAAAGCAAAGGAAAGACATCAAACCATTCTATAGAACACAAGACAAATAACCATTTGGCCATTAAAAAACTGCTAAGTACGGCCCTTTCCATTCTAAACATTGTTGTCCTGATCTAGTAGAAGTAACTAGATTTAGCAAAATCTTCTTGGCATCCCTAAGGACAAAGGGAAGTACAGTAGCAATGCTATCAGTATTTTCCAGACACAGAATTGAATGTGCAACTGCTGCCTCAAACACATCTTCAGTGATCTGAGGAGATATTACAGATAAAGTGTAAAAAAGCAACTGCAGATGTGTATTACAAGTGAATCCTCCTCAAAAAATCCCTGTGGTCTATCAAATGACTTAGTGATGTCCTAAAATGTTCCAGCTTGCAGAATCCAATGAACTTAATTGATTCTTTAATTAATTAAGATACTTAATTGAGCATTGAGTGTGTATACACACACACACACATTATACACACTTATATCTATACATACATATATTCATATACACACATTTAATGTACTAGTTAATTTTTGTAATCCCATTTAGTTTTGATCTTTTACATATTTATAAAATCTTTTTCTTAATCTGCTACCTATTCATTTTTTTCAATTGCGATTGGGGAAAGCTACTTTGGAATACCTTTCAGAAAGCATTTTTGTATAGGTTTACCTAAAAATAGAAGAATATCTATGCAGCTCTCTTAAATTCCTTAAGAGCATTAGATGAGCCCTACTAGATCATGCTATTTTTCCTTGTAGCCTAACTATTAGTGTCACTTTACAGACATCAGTGTAGATAGTGGATATTTCTTCACCCAGTGAATCATAAGATCAGGGATGCGATTCAACTGGTGTAACAACTGGTTCAGTGAGCGCGCACTTTGCGCAAGCGCAGAGCGTTTGCTACTGACCTTCTCCAGCAATCCCTATGTGTTAAACAGCTAGCATGTGTCAATTAGCTGTGCTGCGTGAATCAGCTGAGCTTGAAAAACAGGATATAAAGCACAGCCAAGAGCCTGGGAGGGTGGGCAGGCCCAACAGCTGATTGTCAGAGCAAACTAAACCAGTTTACTCCCAGCCTATTCGCAGAGCTACCAGTTCACCTGAACTGGGCCAAACCGGTAGAATCCCACCCCTGCATAAGATTAATGATCTCCAGAAGAAAATATTCTAGGCCAGGGGTGTCAAACTCATGTCATCATGGCAGCATTACATGATGTATCGGGACCTTTTTCCCCTTCGCTAAACTGGGCATGAGTGTGGCCAGTGCGTGACAGCCGTGTTCTAGGCAGTAGGTGAGCCGGCTTTGGGTTAATATTACATGCTTACTATTGGCTTTGGGTTAATATTACATGCTTACTATTGTGAGATAGTATCATTGTCATTGTCATCATGATCATCATGGCAACACCATTGAAGTGCAGATAATTGGCCAGACTTAGTGGACTTTTGCTGATCAGAACCACAAATCTTTAAGGATTTGTTTATAGATAAATATAAAGAAGAGAGAGTGATAAATTTCTAAAACTGTTTATACTTGTGACAAAGGAGGAGGTGACTTCTTTAAATATATCCTTTTCTTTACTACATTCTTATTTTTCTTTTCTATTTTTTTCTTTTTTTTCCTGCAATTTCTATTTTTTCTTTTTTAAAATATGGATTAGTTATCTTATGACTGTAATGTTTAATAAAATTATTATAAAATGGAATATCAAATAGTTCTGTAACTGCTGCCCCCCAAAACCAGAAAAAAAAACATGTGGTTGTGTTAATAGGGTTTGCTGCTAATCTGTTTAATAGTCTTCAGTGAGCCTTAAGTGTTTCCCTAAGCTTCTTGTCTAAAAATCATGCTGGCCCATATGACCTCAGTTTCCAGAAAATGGTAAGCAAGAACATCTCTCTTTTAAGAACAGAATTGTGCTAAGTTCTGAAATAGATGCCAGATTGTCTTGGTTTATAATAAACACTGCTCAGAAAATAATATTGTAAAAGGTGACTATATTCTTGGCAGGAAAAGGCTATTTTTTTAAATGCCCTCTGTTTTAAAATGATTACAATGGCAGCTATATTTAAACTTTGGTTTTATGGGTGCATATACATTGGAGGTTGGTGCTCTATTTTGTATTCTTATAACTACAGCAGAAATCAATAATTAAGCCACTTGGCAACAAATGAGTCACTGAGAAAGAGACATATTTATCTGCTCACTTTCTGCATTAGAAACCTGCTACTGCTGTTTCTTATTTTTATTACTCTTCAGTCATAAATGCCTTCTTAATAACCAATAACCATTTTTTTAAAATAAACCACTGAAGTCAATTTATTCAGGTTCTAGAAAACAGTATTTCTGGGACATGCAACAGAAGCCTGATCTTCTGGGTTGCTTTCCATATTGGGAAATCTATGTTGCAAGCCTTCATACAAGCCTGTGTTGTATTCCTTGCCTTCAATTACTGTAGCTGTTACACTGTGGTTGGTATGCATGCATTCATCATCCTGTTATCTCTTTATCTATTATGACTGCTGAATAGGGAAGAAAAGTGGACTTGTCTTATGTACTATTTTAAAGCATTCATCACAGTCTCTCAGTAGAGGAAACCAGGAAGTCATCAAATAATGCTATGAAAATGCTGCCATTCATCACACCATTCTTACAATTAAAAATGTTCAAGTAAAGACAATCAGATTGACTAATAAAGGTATCTGTCATATTTGAAGTTCCTCACAGATTCACTTTTGATGTGTTTAACTTTCAGTCATTTGACTGTCAAGAAACAAACAAACAAAAACCATCGGCCTCTCTAGACTGCTTTGCAAATTTGGGCCATATTCTAACTCTAGATCTCATGATATAGATCAAAGGCAAACACATGTGTATAGATGAGATTGATGGAGGAAAATAACATAACACAACATAACAACAGCATATAGTTCTAAGACATTATTTGAAGGTATTAAAGACTAAGACTCTTAAAATTAAAGGGAATAAATATAAAGTCGGTCTATTTAAACAAAATTAAAATAGATAATATTATTTCTGGTAACTCTTAAAAGATTTTTGTTGGGTAGGATTGCAATGATGTTGTTTTAAAGCTTTGTCTATAGATAGAAGTTATCCAATTCCATTTGGAAACAGTTTTTCTTTCATTCCCAATACCAAAAATCTATCTTAGAAACTTTTCAGAAGATATAGTCACACTAATCTATTGCCAGGCAGGAATCAGGTGTGGCTTGGTGTGAATAAAGAGACAGCTTATATCTGTTAAAAACAAAAGTATGTTTATTCAGCTGAACAAAGATGGATTCTCCAGTCAGATTGGAAAAACTTTGAATGAACTTTGAAGCAAGTGTGTATGGTTGGATGGATGGATGCATGCATGCATATATGTGTACATACACATACATACATATTAATACCTGCATCTTGTGGTTTTATCATCTGATCAGTTTACAAGTTTATGGTTTCTTATGGAACTTTACATAATACACAATTGCCAAGAGCCTGATAAGGCCTGAATTTATATAATAACCTTTTGATCAATTGTCAGAATTATCAGAATCCTGATCAACACTATATTACCACTAAAATTCTTACGTCTGTTTGTCATCCTCAGTTGGACAAAATAGTGCATCATAGGGTATCAATTTTTAAATTAAGTTATCTCAAATGTGTTGACTTATAGAGTGGTAGGATCCATTATTCTTAGGGAAATTAAATTTGGAGAAGTGGTGTCTAATTCAACGCCATTGTGTGGTTGCTGCTTCAGCATTGCCACACTGCTATGGTTAGTCATGGTCACCATTTTGAACATTCCCTGACAGCTTCTCACAAGTCAATGGTGCAGCCAGCAGGGAATGTAAACTCAATTGTAATTGCTGACATCCCCTGACAGTTTCCACAAGTAAAATCATTGCTTTTAAAAAACTGGCAGGGAACATCAATAGCAGGAAAGATGGCAAGTTGCTTGAGTAAGTCTCCCTGACTCATACGTTTTCCCCAGTTCCTCTGTGCTCTTACCACACTAGCCACTCATGCAGTCTTCCACACCTCTCCCACCTAACATGGTACCTTTTGTGCAACCCTTGCAGTTTACACACCCTTCTTGACCAATATAGCATTTCATCTCACTCTCTGACTTACACAGTTACTCTTTTGTATTTTGCATATGGTTCCCAATCCATGAAGCACAACTCATGCCCTCAAACTGTGTGGCACCTCTTGAGGAATCACTTGCACCCCACATCATTGCTGCACATTGCATGCCTTCCCCATTATAGAGTATGTATAGGGTTGCACAGAGGTTATGACACCATGTGGGACAGAAAGGTATGAGGGAGGGAAAGGGGATGCATAAGAAATACCTTGGTTTTCAAGGAGGGTGTGCACAAGAGGCAGCATGTAGGCCTCAGAAGGTGCGTAGAGTGTATGTGTGGGTGCACATGAGGTACAGTATGGGTCAGGGAGGGCATGTGAGGGTATCACGTGTGTTAGGAAGGATACACAGGGATGCACAAGAATTGCATTTAGGGTATGCAAAAGAATGTAAAAAGTGCAGGAGGCACACAATAGTGTGAGGGAGGTATGATGAGGGTCAAGAAGGGTGATTGGGGTGCACAAGTATAAGGAAATGATGTATCTATGAAACAATGGCCCAACAGGTTAGAAGTTGTGACCTGTTCTAAAATTGCATATTGTGCTCTGCTCAAATGCATTACATAGTAAGGAAAGGAAACAAGCAGCAGTTGATGTAAACTACCCACCTTTAACAACATAAAGTATGTTTATATGTTTTGTTAACCAAATCAGAAGGCTAAAAAAAAAATGTTAGATAGAATAAAGATTTTGTACAAGCCTCCTGACATTTCCTGATTTGTTCTCACAGTCTTGTGCATTTAAAAAATGTGACTAAAGACCATGACAGTTGCAAAGATAATGCAAAAATGCACTTTAAACAAAATAAACACCTAGTTTTTCACAATTCCTTTTCTTGGGGGTGCAGGAATACTGACAGTACCTGTTTACAATTCTTCTGTTAAATTCTTTGCCAAAAATGCATTATTATACAAAGCAGTATCTTCATAACTGTCCGCTTATAATATTTCTTTGTAATATGGTATGTGTTTTTTCTCTTCCACCCTCAAGGTTAAAAAGTTTAACAGATTATATCATGGTGAACACATGCAATTTTCTTATCCTAAGGACATTTCCCCAATACCAATTTGAGCCACTGCCAATTTCAAAATGCTCAGAACACAACATGACATGATCATTGAATTATCAACTGGCCAATAGGAAAGGTAAAAAAAAAATGCATCTAGTGCCAGGACTCTATCCTTGTTTTTGTAGGTGTGAAAAGATTTTCATAAACTTGGGTAAAGGAGAGCATTCATAACAAGGGAAATTGCCAAGTTGCTGTTTAATTAATTTAAAAAAACAACAGTGCAGCAATAATGAAGAAATAAGAATAGAAGGAAGAACTGCAACTAAATCAGTGGTCAGATAAAAGAAATTTGAGTATGGACCAGGTCTGTAACATGAGTTAGTGTCTCAGACAAGATAAAGGGAGGGAGAGGAAAGTGTTATTTAGAATTATAAGATTCTGTTATTATAACCTTATTATAAAGAGTACTATTACATGCATGACTTTGGTTTCCTAATCTGATCTATAGTAGAAGATTGACAGAAAGTAGAAAACCCAAAAGCTATTAGGGAGAGTGTGGCACAAACTTGTGCTCATAGGAAAATATGTCTTTAAACTGGTTCCATTGCAATTTGTGAAATATCTTACCTGGGATAAAAGTAGGACAGCTGAGTTACCCAGTGGAAGGAAAAGTGTGGAATCATATAGGTGCAGAGGTGATCTGGACATGATACAAATATTCTCTTATTATTTTGTATTGATTAATACAATATTTTACTTTTTCTAATTTTACTTTGGAATGACTATTATGCTAGTTTTATGCTGGTCTATGCCTAAAACATAAGCAAATTAAAAAAAAAACTACTTGGAATATCAGGGGCATGATGATCTGGAAGATAATTGTTGTGATTCTCTCATATACTTACTGATTTACAATGAGACATGAAACCTTGTTCAATGCAGGAATCCAATGTATCTAGCTTGGCTTTGTGTGCAGTATTAGAATGCAATATTTCAGGCTGACTCTGCCCATTGCCAGAAGTTCGATCCTGACCAGCTCAAAATTGACTCAGCTTTCCATCTTCTGAGGTTGGTAAAATGAGGACCCAGATTGTTGGGGGAAATATGCTGATGTTGTAAACCACTCAGAGAGTGCTGTAAAGTCTAAGTGATATTGCTATTGTTATCCTCTATTTTTTCTCCTTATTGGAGTTATTAGTTCATTATTTCCTTTTTTAGGAACTCCTACCCAACTTGAACTCATTTTAAACTTTTTTGCTTAGAACCCATTAGATTCTCCTGACATGAAATCCTACTGATCCCACTTTAGATATAAATATATATTTGCCTATCCTCCATTTTAGATTTAGATTAATATGAGAAGCTCCAGCATTGCATAGTCACTTTCCTTCTGTTCCTGTTACTTCTACTTTCTCTAATATTCCCTACTGACTACCATCTAGTCAAGAATATCTGACCTCTTGATTCTTCTCTAATCTCTGAACCAGAAAGTCAACAAGATAATTCAAAAATTTCCATTAAAAATTTTCTTGGGAGAATTTGTCTTCCAATAGATGTTGGCATTAGTAAAATCTGTCAGTCCAGTTTCATATTTCTCTGAATTTATTTTTGGAAGGCACAATCACTTCTTAGTTGGATGGTTAAAATAGACACTGACAACAGTATTTGTATTTCATTACTTATTTTAACCCAAATACTTTCTACAACACCGTCAAGTTCATTCCATTGGAATTCAGAGCAGGAATGAATATTTGTAAACATACAGTATAGCTTCATCCTGGTTGCATTTCTTCTACTCCTTTTAAACAAATTACATTGTTCAGTTGATTATATTCTAATCATGAAAGCCAAGGGATAAATAATAGAGAGAATATGTTGTTTTTGTAAACTATTTTGCAATTTTAGTAAGATTTTTAAAAAACCTGCAATATAATCAATATACTGTAACTGAATAAGAGACAACTGTAACAAAATAAACATATTTTTGATGCCACCTTTGAAAGCAATTTAAAATGTATTTTTAAAAGGATTGTCTGTCTTCAACTTCTAGGAAATATGATACCCAATATCCTTAAAAGTAAAAGGAATTATCTCTATCAAGATTGGTTCCTTTAAGTGCTTCAAACAAGTATTTAGGCTACAAATTGATAACAAAAGCATACGGTACTTTTAGATAGGATCCATGGATAAAACCATATTTTAAAAATTAAAAGTTGTCAAAGTTACAAGAAATCTGAGTATTCTCAAGTGAGAAATCATGGACAATTTTTAATGGTAATTAGCTGTTTTGAGAAATTATTAAAAAAAGATGTGTAGTACATCAAACAAGATCAGATAACATTGTCTTACATGAAAATATAAGCTACCCAGGGTCACCATATAAGGGAGATGGGTGGCATTTTTATTTATTTAATATATAAATAAAATATTGATATATGTATATTTTAAGGATCAAAAACAGGAAGAGAAAGAGTTGATAATATTATCTTGCTTTGTCATGAATTTAGTAGAATACCAATTTGTTTTGCTCTGAGGGTATGACAAAATTTAGAAAATCTCTCCTGACCTCTCTATTAAATAATAATAATATTAAAATGTTATTTAATAGAGGGGGCCTGAGAGATTTTCTGATAGTTTTGTGTCAGCCTCAGAGAAAAGCAAATTGGTTTTCTACTAAATTCATGACAAAAAAACTGCTAACTGGTGTGGGAGCTGATACAATCTCTTGAAAACAATCTCTGTCCACCTGGGCAGAAAATGTCCAACTATGGGGAATAAAAGATCAGCTCCTAATGACAAGATGATTTTCGAAACCTTCAAGAGAAGAAAGAGCAACTTGAATGTAGCATGCATTGATTACAAGAAGACATTTGATTTCTGCCACATGATTGGATAATCAAGTGCCTAAAAATAACAGGAGTCAGTAGAAACATCATATCAATGGCACAATGGAGGATACAGTTCCTATGCAATGGTGATAAACTGAGAGAGATTAAGATTAATATTAAGATAGGAATCTTTCAAGGAGACTCACTTTCACCACTATTGTTTGCCATTTCACTGATTCCTGTATCAACAGTTTTGAACAGATCAGCCAATGGCTATTAAGCATCAAAAATATCTTATAGGCTAACCATCCTCCTTTATATGGTTGATCTGAAGTTATATGGGGAAAAAAATCTGAACATGAACCACTGCTCAACACAGTCTGCATATATATATAGCCGAGATATTGCAATATAATTTGGACTGGACAAATGTGCAACCCTTACCATCAACAGAGGAAAAATCATGAAAACTGAAGAAATCAAGATGCCTTATGGAAGTAACATCAAGGATCTGGATGAAGATGATTACCACAAATACATGGGCATCCTTCAGACTGACAACATCAGGTACATTGAAGTCAAGAAAAAGTTTAGAAGGGAATGGAAAGTGAAGAAGATCTTAAAAGTTCAAACTTAGTGGAGAAAATAACATCAAGGCAATTAACATCTGGGCAAATCCAGTTATTAGATACACAGCTGGAATAATGGACTGAAGCAGAACTTAAAGCCCTGAATAGGGAGATCAGAAAAATAATGAGATGTATTTTAATGTACGCAGCAATGTTGATAAACTCTACCTACCAAGAGTAGGTTGGCATGGGGTGGTGCAACTACACTAGACAGCTGAAATAGAAAAAAGTACATTGGTAAAATATCTGAAAGAAAGTGAATATGATGCACTGAGCCTTGTATGAAGGCATATTGAGTAACTAAGACATCAAACTGGCCTACAAGAAAGACAAAGTGAAAAATAGAAAAGAGACATGGCAGGGGAATGTTATTACATGGCCAATATATACTTACTTACTTACTTACTTACTTACTTACTTACTTACTTACTTACTTACTTACTTACATAAATAATCTAACAGGCAAAGCAATAACAACAAGACCTGTTAATAACTAAGAACAGAAAAGTTAAAGAAAGAGATAGAGGCACTAAATCTGGATACACAAAATCTTAAGAATAAATTCAGACAAAGCAGAATTGAGAAGACAACAACAGATAGCAAAGAAGCTGAAGAAACAATGGACCACCTGGTTAGCTGCTTCAAAAAGATTGCTAAGACTGATTAAAAACAGAAGCATGACAAAGTAGCAACAATGGTGAATTGGAATATCTGCACAAAATACCATTTGCCTGCAAGGAAGAACTGGTGAAACAAGGAAATAGACAAAGTAATATAAAACGAATAAGCTAAAGTGTTATGGCACCTAAGAATTCAAACTGACAAGCATCTGTCACATAATATCTGAGACCTAACAATTGTCAATAAGAAAGACCAAAAAAAGTCTGGAGAGTGAATGTGGCAGTACCCTGAGACAGGAGAATAGAAGAAAAAGCACTGGAGAAAATAATGAAATATAAAGTCTTGCAAATAGAAGTAGAATAATTCTGGCAAAAGAAAGTAAAGATATACCAATATTATTAAGTGCCTTAGGTGCAATCCCAAAAGCTCAGGAGAATCACTTGAACATCATTGGCATTGACAGAATCACTGCCAGTTAATTACAAAAAGCAGCTTTAATAAGAACAGTTTGGATTTTGCAATGGTGCCTTTAGCAACATGAAACAACATCATTAGAATGGATTTGATAGGTGGATAAAAATGCCAGTTCCAGTCTAAACAGCTGGCTGACTGTTCAACCAACCATAATAATAATGGTCCTTGTGGTTATCAGTATACTAGGTAGCATACTAAAATCTTTTGACAATTTCTAGAAATTTTACAAATTGTCAAAATTTTCATGTCAATTATAATAGTTCATGCTGCTTGGATTCACACATATACTACACTGATACAATTTCAATAGCCTAGGTTCCTAGGAAGAACTTGATATGAATGAACACCAGCATCAGCTAAAGAACTGGAAATTGTGACTATAGGCCCACCAACTCCCAACAACTGTGGGCAGCTCACAACTATCAAAGAAATTATAATAAATGTCATTGTAAGGGACCCACAAAGAATGTCTTTTATGTCAGTGGCCTTACACTCTGGAAAAGAACTCCCCCAGAGATAAGGGCAATGCTCTCTCTAGGCCGGGGGTTAATGTATGATTGAAGAAAGAGAGAGAGAGAGAGAGAGATGGGGAGGGAGGGAAAGAGCGAGGGAGGGAGGGAGATGATTGTTTGATTTATGTTGCTTTTGATTATGATTTTGATTATCACACGCACACGTTATTGTATTCATGTTCCAGAATATTTGTAACAGCAGTTACATACCTGGAACATTCTAAGTTCAGAATGTTTTGCACATCTCTGAGATTAAAAAAAAAAAATCACTGCAATGTGCAAATGAAAGAACAAATGTGTATAATGTGTGTGTTCTTTCTGTTTGCCCTTCAATACATGGTTCACTGCCAATAATTCTATTTGTAAAATCAAGTCCTTTACTAACAAGAAGTCAGATCTGATTTTTTTTTCTAAATTATTGGTGATATAATGCAGACCTGAGAAACTTCAGTCAAGAAAGAAGGATATTGTACATCTGGGCAACATGCCATGTCTTTCTGTTTCCTTTCCATGATTCATACTTAACAGCTCACTAGTACCTTTTAAAATAATGAAAATAAGGTACTCATTGACTTATTGGCTGGGTTAGAATTACCCTAACAATTCTATGAACAATTATACAATTGAATTATTGGCACCATGATATCAAAATACATGCAATTGTTGGCTTATTCTGGACACCAATAGTTGTGATAAGCCTTAAAGGCTTCTTTTGTTTGTTTTTATATAGTATATGACTCCAACTATTATAACATTTTTGATGAACTCATCCCTGTATATTCTTCAGCAAGCTAGAAGCAGGTTATGGCTTAGCATGATTTGTGAGCCCCATAATTATATAAATGCACTATGCAGGAAATAATAAATTATGTGAGAATTGAATTTACAAGTGGTTTGTGCCCATATTGCAGTCACCTTTCAAATATTATCTCTATATTGGCATAAGCTGAAATCAAAGGCTGTGTGCAGAGATTTTTAAGTAATATAGTGCTTTGCACATTAAAAGCAGTATTTCTAGTTTTGCCCAGAGGGTAAAAGGAAGAAAGTGCAAATCTTGGAGTAAAAGTCTTCTGTGCTTTTGACACAGCATACCAACATAGTGAAAACTACTTTAAATTCCCAAGGCAGCAGAAATTGTTCAAAAAAAATTGGAAGGAAACCCTTTAGGATTTAGACAAAGGTTATCGGCACTGGCAGATGTTGTAAAACATGAACTCTTGATTAATGTAGGCTATCTCAGGCCTGTGTTGCAGAACAATATATTAAGTGAAGCAGATTTTTCCCCTTTTGTTTTTCATTCATATTAAATGTTATAAACCTAATCAATGGCATGGTAGTGCAGGATTTCTGGATCATTTTTAGTTATGTTGAGAGGATACTTATGGGGCTACAAATAAATCTTTTTTTTAAAAAAAAAGATAGTGAAGGTACTAGGCAGTGAATGTGGGGAAACTGTCCCCAATCTATGTGATGAGTGATGCAAAATATTATAGGCATGAAGCATTATACAAAAAAATTATAGACATGAAGCTAATCAAGAATAGAAGCAACTGAGAACTAAGAAGAAATTTCCTGACAATTAGAACAATTAATCAGTGGAACAACTTGCCCCCAGAAGTTACGAATGCTCCAACAGTGGAAGTTTTTAAGATGTTGGACAACCATTTGTCTGAAATGTTATAGGTTTCCTGCCTGACCAGGGAATTGGACTAGAAGACCTCTTCTCTTCTCTTCTCTTCTTTTCTCTTCTTTTCTCTTCTCTTCTCTTCTCTTCTCTTCTCTTCTCTTCTCTTCTCTTCTCTCCTCTCCTCTCCTCTCCTCTCCTCTCCTCTCCTCTCCTCTCCTAAACTGGAATCAATATGAAATAATTTGATCATTACTTAAATTGTCCATTTCTTTGTTATTTATAAATATGACTGTTAAGTTTGAGCAATGAGAGGCTGAACCAGAGCATGAGTGCAACAGTACTTTATTTTACAAATAAAGGGCTGACCGTGCTTGCCAAGCCTGGAACTGGCTCACAGCAATCAGCAGCCAGTTGGACCCCGCAGCCTGCTTTTATAGCTGGCTGCTGGGGAGAACCAACCAATGGGGAATGGGGAATAACGCCCACACAAAGTGAGTGGACCTGAGTGAGAACTCCTTGAGTCCTCAGGACATAACACCCTTCCCCAGATGCGAACACGCATAGTCCTTGAGGTAGATGGGGTTTGTGTTGGCGCCCAGAGCGGCGCAACTCGGGAACATTGTCTGACTGTTCGGTATCAGTCTGTAACAGTTGAGCTGGCATAGTGTCGCCAACACTCTCTCTGGACTGGCATCCTCGGAAACCACCGGGTTGGTTTCTGGGGTCAAGCTCTCGAGGTTGGATCCGGTTGGTCAACTCTCTGGGCACTGTCGTCCGCGTTTGGGCTGACCGGAACGACGCTGGCGCAGACTGGTCACTGGGTGCGGTGTGGCTGGGTGGCGGATGAGACGGTTCCCTTCGACTGGAGACTCTGGATTCTTGTTTGCGAGGTTGCTGAGGCACCTTCTGAGTTGGTCTATGTGTCTCCTCCAGACGCGACCATCCTCCAGCCTTACTCTATACGATCTCGGCCCGGTGACGGCGATGACCTCGCCCGGAATCCAAAGTGGGTCCCCAGCGAAATTCCTTGCGAATATCGGCTCCTGTAACATAAAATGTCTAACCCCAAGTGGAAGCGAGGGAGAGTCAGGGCAGTATTGTGGGTGCAGTCTATCTAATACAGTCCTCAGGCGCCGGCCCATCAGAAGTTCCGCTGGGGACTTATTGGTGACTGTAAAGGGGGTTGAGTGCTGGCTCATCAGGAACCGTGAGAGTTTGTGGTGCCAGTCATCTCTGCCAAACCTAGCGAGGGCCTCTTTGGTGGTCCTGACGGCCCTTTCAGCCAACCCATTACTCGCAGGGTGAAATGGGGCTGTGAAAATGTGGCGAATGCCTAGGTTGGCTGCAAAACGGCTGAATTCTACTGATGCGAACTGTGGGCCATTATCGGAGACCAAGGAGTCGGGTAGTCCATGTGTAACGAACAGGCGCGTTAACACGTTGGTGATTGCTAGTGTGGTGGTCGTGGATAGCTGCGCCACGTCTATCCACTTGGAATAAGCGTCCACGACCACTAGGAACATCTTTCCATGCACGGGCCGGCCAGATCGATATGGATTCTAGACCAAGGGCGCTGGCGCTCCCATCTGGTAGGGGTGGCGATGGGGGAGCAGGACGGGATTCCTGGCAAATGCTGCAGGAACTTACCCAATTGACAATGTCCTCGCTCTAGACCCGCCACCACACGTGAGCTGCGTGCCAACGCCTTCATTCTCACAATGCCGGGTGTCCCTCGTGCAACGCCCAGGACTCGGGTACGCAGCGAGGTCGGAATGACCACTCGAGTGCCCCACAGAAGACAACCCTGCAAACTGGACAGCTCCTGCATGCGAGTCTTAAAGGGTGCGAATTTGTTATCAACATTGCCTCCCGGCCACCCCTCCTCACCCAGTCGAGCACCTGGGCGAGCGTTTGGTCTGCCTTGGTTTTGGCGGCGATGTCAAGGGCGGTGATGGGCAGGTCCAACTGGGTGATTTCAAAAATGGCATTGACAGGAGCTGGGTCTTCAGCCGGAGCGGGTAAGGGGCAGCGACTGAGCGCGCCAGCGTGGGATAGGGTTTTGCCCGGGCGGTGGATAAGTTTGTATGAGTAGGCCGCTAGGAAAAGTGTCCATCTTGTCATCCGAGGGAGAGGACTTGAGGTGTCTGTTTGTCGCCGGCCAGTAGGCCCAGGAGGGGCTTATGGTCGGTGACCAGTTCAAGAAGTGGCCAAAAAGGAATTCGTGAAACTTTTCACGGCTGCAACAGCTGCTAGGGCTTCCTTGTCTATTTGGCTGTAATTTCGCTCCGTGGCCGAGAGCGTCCCTGGAGAAAAAGGCGATGGGGGCCTCGGCGCCATTGGCGAGTCGGTGACTAAGGACCGCCCCAATTCCAAAAGGGGATGCGTCTGCTGCCAGTACTAAAGGAAAGTTGGGGTCGAATTGTATGAGCACTGCCTCTGACGTAAGTAGTGATTTGATGGCGTTAAACGCCTGGTCTTCTTTGTGCCCCCAGTGCCACGGTGATTTTTTGTCTAGTAATCTGTGTAGGGGTTCGCTACTGAGGCTTTATGGGGCAAAAAGGATGCATAAAAGTTTAGGAGCCCCAAGAAAGCTTGTAGCTCCGCTTTTGGAGGTCGGTGTGGAGCTTCGTGATCGCCCTGACCTTGGACTCCAGGGGGTGAATGCCAGAGGCGTCAATTTTATAACCCAGAAAGTCCACCTGTCTAGTGGCAATGGCGCATTTTTCTTTTTTTTAACTTGAGGCCATGCTGTCTGAACCTCTCTAACACTGCTCGCACTCTCTGGAAGAGTTGGGGTCTGTCCCTGGCCGAGACCAAGATGTCGTCGAAGTAGGGTACTACACCAGGGAGGCCCTGTAAAATCCGCTCCATGAGGGATTGAAAAATACCCGGGGCAACACTTACGCCAAATTGGAGACGCTTGCATCGGAAGGCACCCCTGTGAGTGACGATGGTCTGAAGTTCCGCTTGTTTGGTTATCAACAGGAACTGTTGATATGCTTGAGACATGTCCAATTTAGCAAAAATACTGCCCGGTTCGAATGTGTGCAATAAGTGCTGAATGACGGGCACGGGTAGGCGCTAACTTGTAAATATTTATTGATTGTTGTCTTGTAGTCCGAGCAGATTCTCAGGCTACCATCTTTTTGAGGGTGTGACAATGGGCGTCTCCCACTTGGCTAAATCTGTTGGCTCAATGACCCCTTGTTTTAGTAGTTTATCCAATTCAGCGCTAGTTTTGGACGAATAGCAAATGGAACTCTACGTGGTTTTAATCTGATTGGGACTGCCTGGGGTCAACGGTGAACGAGATGGGGTTCCATTATAACACCCCAGCTCCTCGCTGAACACATCTGCGTAGTCAGCGAATAAGGAGTCAGTGTCTGAGGTTGAGACAGCATGGACTCCTGTTAACCCTAGGCCGAGGTGGGGAAACCAATCGAGCCCCAATAAGGTGGGTAGATTGCCGTTAACTACCACTAGAGGTAGGTGGCCTTTAAAAGCTCTAAAACTGACAAAGAACTTGCCTCTGCCGATCACGGGAATGGCCTTCCCCTGGTAGTCCTTCAGACCGAACTGGCATCTCTGAAGCCGGGTAGTAGATAGGCTGGGGTGGAGTCTCTTGAGGGTGTTCCACGAGATTATTGAGAGCGCTGACCCTGTGTCAACCTCCATGTGGCACGGTTTACCTTCTAGGGAAACGGAGAGAGAAATTTTACTAACAGAGTGGCAGTACGCCTGGCAAGGCGGTGCTTGCGACAGTTTAATACTTGCCTCTGTGGTCCCGAGTGCGAGGACGGGGTCTTTGTGCAGCGCTTTGGGGGCTTGGCAGACTCTCGCAATGTGCCCCTCTTATGGCAGTTGTTGCAAACGGCTCCTTTAAACTTGCAGGTGGCCCTTTGATGTGATCCCCACAGGCTAGGCACAGGGTGATGTGCTTGGGTGGACCGGTGTATTCTTGTTTGGCCCCTACCTGCGACCGTCTGTCATGGGTGAGGCGATGGACATCGTTCTCATCGTTGTGGCCTTCCTCCGCTTCCACCTCTTCGGAATGGACTGGGAACGCTGCTAGCTTGGCGCTTGGGCCCTGAATTTCGGTGGCTGAGTTCGTTGCTAGCTCGGCTGCTAGGGCCTCCTCTACCGCTTGCGCGAGGTTGAGGTCTTTTTAGCTAGCAGTCGCCTCTGTAGGTTGAGATCCTTGACCCCACAAACTAATTGATCGAGGAGCATGTCCTCCAGGTATGTTCCAAACCCGCAGTGCAGGGCTGCTGTTCTGAGGGCGGCCATATATTGGTTGATGGTCTCCTTACTTGATTGCTTCCTCATTCGGAACGTGAACCTCCTGGCGATTTGTGAAGGCCTGGGAGCGTAGTGGTTTGTGAGGATCTCAAGCAACTCGGACCACGGAACGCTTTTCAATTCTCTCGGCGCTACGAGTGCTGCAGCGTATCGTAAACGGTGGCTCCACAGTAGATTAGGAAATAGGATTTTTCCGATGCTCTCCGCATCCGACAGGCCGACCGCATCGATGTAATGATTGAAAACGGTTCTTATACGATTCCCACTTCTCTTCGCCTGGTTTAAACGCCGGAATACTGGATTGGAACTCATGGTGCTGGAACGGCTGGGCTACCTGCGGAAAAATCTCTCTGGGACTACGAACGCTCGTGAGTTACTAGTGATATCAGCTCTGGAGAGGTTTTTGCTACCCTCTCTTTCTCTCTGGGTTACCACGTTGGCTGCTAGCCGTTGGAGGTGTCTTGATTCGCGCCAAAAAAGTGGGCGTTAGTGACTCTCTACAGCGCTGTGCTGTGATTCCTACTGGCTCGAAATTCAAATGACACCCGCTTGAATTTCGCGCCAAGTGCAGAGCGGCTGCGGCTCGCAGCGCTTCACTTTCCCCAGTAAGCGGCTAACAAGCGGCTACAGACGCTTCTAACTATTTGACTCAGACCGCTTTCTGGCTGCGGATCTGCGTTGCTCTTTTTGATCGCTGCTTTCGCTAGCTGACCGCTCTCTCTGGCTGCGGATCAGCGTTTCCCTTGTCGCCAGCCGATCGCTTCTGGGCTGTAGATCGGTGGCTAGTGACTCAGCGGTTGCAGGTGCTTCTGGTAGCCATCCCATCCTCGTCGCCAGTGTTAAGTTTGAGCAATGAGAGGCTGAACCAGAGCATGAGTGCAACAGTACTTTATTTTACAAATAAAGGGCTGACCGTGCTTGCCAAGCCTGGAACTGGCTCACAGCAATCAGCAGCCAGTTGGACCCCGCAGCCTGCTTTTATAGCTGGCTGCTGGGGAGAACCAACCAATGGGGAATGGGGGAATAACGCCCACACAAAGTGAGTGGACCTGAGTGAGAACTCCTTGAGTCCTCAGGACATAACAATGACCATATCTTAATTATGAAACAACAATGTTTCTGATCCATACCAATTATGTGTGATCATATTATGATTTGTTACTTTCTGTATGGACTTAATCTGCAAGTAATATCTATTTGTTACTCTTAACCTGAAATTATTAAAACACATTACGCTATTTGCTTATCTATTTAACATGATTTTTTGTAAAATACACTTTTATGTATTTTATCAGAGAAATGCAGTGTAAAGTTTGGAGAACCATGCAACTTAAAGATTAGATGCATTTTGATCCAAATAATATCTGGTAAAATTCAAATTATGCCAGTTTGCTAAATAAATTATGCTTAGTCTCTAGATGGGACCCAAGTTTATAATGAGTAACTATTTTCAAAGATGATTAAAGATTCTTTATATACATTTTAAATCAGGATATTTGGATTAATCAGAATTAATTTGAACAAGTGGCTTAAAAATACCTTCAATTCTCAATTGTTTGTAAAGAGCAACTGTTTGTAAGACTTTTACTTGTGCAAGCTTTTGTTTGTTTGTTTTTACAATGCTTTAGACTATATGTATACAATCAACACTCCCCCCTCCCTGAAAAGAATCATATAATGGGTAATAATATATGTTTTAGAGTCCCAGAATTGAAATGTGGACATCTTTCATATTAAAAATGAGGGTGTTTTAGAAGCAGACAAAATCTACAGTAGATGCAACTAGGAAAAAAAAATGAAAAAGTAGAAAAACAGTTTTTTCAGTATCTTGTCAAATCTCAAAGAGCACACCATAATATATTAATATTAAAGATGAAATTGCACAGGAAAATGATAGTTTAGGAAAGTAATAATTAGTAATGAATATGTAATAACAATGATTTAGATTCCTATGTGCTAATGTTTTGTTTATTTCATAGGGAAAAAAGTGTAGACATCGAGTGAGGACTAAAGAATTTGATTAGTCAAAAATATTCTGATTTAAAGGTATTTATGAAAAAAAAATCTATAATCAAGTCAGCCCTCTTTTTTTTTTAAGAAAAAACAATGTCCCATTGGTTTTATTTAGTTTATTTTTGGGTTTACTCCTATCAGGTCTTCCTTAACAGAAACTAAGGTGCCTTGAGATTATTGTCTTAAATGAAATGTGTTATTTCTCTGAAATTAGTTTATTTATTTCAGGATATGAATTGTATATGTTATATATATTTAAAAAATCCTAGTAGAGTTGTTGTAAAGCCATTCCTGAGTTTCTGCATTCCATTTTCTTTGGTTACTTTTTAATCTAAAAACATAACTGGTGATTAGAATAAATGCACATCTATGATGATGATGATGATAATTCTGAACTGAATGCTTGGTATCCTTTCTTCCTCCTTCCAGAGAAGGGTTACAGTTTGAAAAAAAGAAGGTTCATTTATCATGCTTGGGTGGATGTGTTAAAAGAAAAAAACAAGAAAAAATTGGGTTAAAATACATTCACAGTAAAATTACATACATTAAAATTCAGAGAATTTTAAAGATTTACTTCCAACTGAAACTAGAACATTTCCTCTTGGGACTGATGGATGAACAGTTGGGAAAAGTCATGGAATATTGTGTGTGTGTGTGTGTGTGTGCGTGCGTTACAATAGAGTAGAGAAAGAAGAGAGTCATAATGTAAACGTAGGAAGAAGGTTAATTTATAATTGTACTTATATTTTTTGCTACTTATTGTCTTTTTGGATATTATATAAATTCTCTGTCTGTCTCTCTGTTTCTCTCTCTCTCTCTCTCTCTCTCTCTGTCTCTCTCTCTCTCTCTCTTCTCTCTCTCTCTCTGTTTTACATGTACACTGTTAAATAGCACTCTGAATGTACTTAGTGAATAATTGTTGAACTTTTCAATTACATATTTTTTTCTTGCTGATTCTACACATTTGGCAAATTTACACAATTACCTAAACTCCCAGCTAAGTCATTCATTTAAATAATGGGTTTATTGACTATGTTCAAAGAAGACCATACCAACAAATTAAAGTGTTTGAATAATTTAATCTGCAATTAATTTATCTAAACTTTTAATATGGAATGGAATTAACTTAAAAGGGCTAACTGAACTGATATTATTCAGTTGCAATGTGGAATCCTGCTTGAGGGCACTACAAAAAGAACAGGGAAGCCCAATGAGGAGAAGAAAAATCAGATACTTCCAGGGCAACAACCTATCTCAACATCTGTAAAATAATCCAGGGGAAGGAAATAATTATTGGAAAGGTTACAACCATTCAAATAAAAGAAGAGAAAGAGAAAATGATAAGAGAAGGACATAGAAAGAAGATAGGTTTTCAATTATATTTTTTCCAGGCTCCATTGAGCTGTAGTTATAAAGCTTAGGAAACATTTGAGTTGGCAAAAAGAGAAAATTCCACATGGATACTGAGATGATACAATGTCGATTCTCTTTTAATTTTTTAGGTCCAAATATATTGCAGTTGGTTCATTTTCAAAGATTGGTGTAATATTTCCCTAGGCATTGCTGTTTGCAAAGGATCTTCACCCTCAAATATTCTGTTTGATGCTCCAAGTTAAATTTGGCAAACCTGAATATGGGGCAGCAATTAAGACTTGGCAATTGGCATGCTATGGGACAATGACAACACTTCACAGAGCACAATTTGCAAAGGTTTTCTCATCGAAGAACACCTGGTGCATAGGCAGAGGATAGATTTTCTAAATCAAAACAGAAGAAGGATTATAGACAAACCTAGTCAGTAATATACGGGGCCCAAAACTCGGACAAACAGAGCTCCTTGGTCAGATTTTATCTTGACTAATTCTTTTTTGTCCTCACAATCTGATAATTAAACCAAATTGTGTTTGCTGCTGCTATTAGCATATTCTCACTACAAGTAGTCATCAATATGTGACCACAGCAGATAATTTACATTATTAAGCATATGTTTGATGTCATGTGTCTGCATTATTTTGCAATGGAAATTCCAACATTTGCCATTTTCATTGTTAATTGAGAACTGCAGGTCATTAAATAAGTACCCACCCCAATCCAAGCCATTCTCGGCTTGGCCCCTCCTAGACCCAAGCCTCACTAAGATAAGGGATTGTTGCCTTTTCATTTCCTTGCACCCACATACTGTATCTACTGTATTTGCACCCTGCTCCTTGCCTTGGGTGGGGGGGGGGGGCAAAAGCAGTCACCAAAATCCATAGTTCAGGGACTTCTTGGTGTGCTCTTGGGTTCAAGTAGACCATGATGCTCAGCACAGCATGAGTGCCAGCTCCAGTTCAGCACAGAAGCAGTGGTGGGATTCAATTGTTTTTACTACTGGTTCTATGGGTGTGGCTTGTTTGGTGGGTGTGGCTTGGTGGTCATGTGACTGGGTGGGCATGGCCAACTCAGCAAGGTGGTACCACACCTTGCAAGTGACATTGAGTTGGCCATGACCACTCAGTCACATGACTGATGCTGCAGAGACAGGGTGATTTCCTATGTACCTTCCCTCCCTCCTCTGCCCTTGGGCTGACACAAAGAAAAAGCCCAACTAAAGATCACAACTGCCTGCCAAATCTGCCTGCCAAATGGGTTTTGTTTTGGGGTCGCTTTTGTTTTATTTTTTGCCAGAAGCCCCTCAGACATAATTTTGCATCACCAAATCTTACTGTACCTCATTGTTGCAGCTCTGCCTGTTGCTGCACTGGGTGCTGCTGTGGGTGTCTGGCTGCCCAAGTAAAGAACCACACCAGCTCAGGGCGACTGTGAGAAGCAAGAGGGGAAGGCAAGGCACTTGCCTCATAGCAGTCAACTTCGCTATCTCTCTCACTTCGGTTAGATGCTCCAGGCATGTACAAAGAGCATGAAGTGAGGCAGACACCATGTGGATGCGTTTTAAAAATCCAAGAACTTTTCCCAAGACTTCTCATGTATTCAGGAGATACACCTCTCCCAATGATGAGTTGGCAGCGATCTAACGAAACATCTTCCAGCTCTTAAAGATCAACTTTAAGAGCACCCCCATGGAAGAAGTCGAGAATGAGAGCAAAAGTAGCGGCGGTGGGGGTGACAGGGATGCGTGATGGGTCCCTCTGTGGTCCCCTCACGAGTAACAGCCAGGGCTTTGGCACTTCCTCTTTTCCTCAGAGGCGTGGTGTCTGCCTCCCTTCACACTCCTTGTGGAGGGACACACATGCCCGTCACCCCTGCCATCCCTATGTTTGTACTCGGTTCTCAGCTTCTTACATGGGGCACTCTTAAAGTTGACCTTTAAGGGGTCCTGGGTCATCCACCCACCTGCCCAGCATCTGCCCTCCTGGAGTATGCTTTCTTCCTTCTCCTGGCAGATGTGCCTCTTTCAGCCCAACCCGGCCTGGGCAGCCAGCAGGTGGCCACATGTCCCAGGGCTTCTCGCCCCCCTTGTTGTGAGATAGCTGCAGCTGCTGTGTGCTTTTCTCAGTGCAGCTGCAGTCCAGTAGTGGCACCGAAAAAAGCATGTCCTGTTCTATGTGCCAGGCCTGGCAAGTCCGAGCAGCCAGTGCATGGAGCAGGGTGGTGCTGGACCATTGGAGAAGCGAAGCGGAGCCAGAGATCAATAGCTGCTTCTTTCGCAGCGCAAAGAAACTTCCCCCAACCAGCTCTTTCTCTGCCTGTTTGTTCTGTATGACCGAGGAAGAGGAGACCAGCCAGCCAAAGGGGCCACTGCTGGAGGCAACACTTTTTCAGCCTCCAGCCACCTCTTTCAGTGCAGAAAGCCTCCCCAACCAGCTGCCTGGTCTCCTCCTCCTCAGCCATACAGAATAAACAGGTAGAAGAGAGGAGACCAGCCAGCCGGTTGGAGGGAGGCTTCTTGTGCTGTGAAAGAGGCAGCTACTGATCTCCAGCTTTGCCCTGCTTCTCTAATGGTCCAGTACCACTGTATTCTATGCGCCAGCTGCTCAGAATTGCCAGACCTGGCACATAGAACAGGGGGTGCTTTTTTTTGGTGCAATTGCTGAAAAGCATGCAGCAGCTACAGGCATCTTGTGACAAGAGGGGGTAAGAAGCCCCAGGATATCCGCCCACCCACCTTCTGGCGGGCCAGGCTGGGTTGGGCTGGAATAGGTGCGTTTGCCAGGAGAAGGAAAAAATATTCTCTGGGTGGGCGGGCAGATGTCCTGGGGCTGCTGCACATGTGCAATTCATGTGCATTAGCCCTGGGACATCTGCCGAGCTGCGCCATGGCTGCCATGTTGTAGGGAAATCTAGGAGAGCAACCGGGACAAGTGAGCAACTGGGTGACCAGGAGCATGGCCAGCCAGGGGTCTCCACCAGTTTTGCGACCCATGCCAAATCACCGCTATCTCCCGAGCTGGTGCAAACTGGTTGAATACCACCTCTGCCCAGTAGCATGACACAGAGAGACTTTTAGGTGTGCTGAAGCTTTGAGCTGCATGAATTCCTTGAATGCCAGTGCAGGATAAAGCCCTTCACAGCAATATCAACCTGGGGCCAGCAGTATAGCACAAAGCAGCTATATTGTGCAAAACCAGGGGAGGGATACTGGGGGTTCACAGGGGTTTGGGGGAGCCCCTAGCTAAGATTCTGTACAGTTCAAAGAACCCCCAAATCCCACTCTTGACTGGCCCCACCCATCCTGCTCTGCCCCTCCCCTCCCAGGAGTCCCATGTGGCCCATTTTGGATGCAGGTAAGTGCAGGGCATGCAAAGAGGCTTGGGGAGGGTGAAAAACAGGATGTTTTGGGAAGGCTGGAAATGGGTCTGTTTCTGGCTTCCAGAGAGCCTCCAGAGCTCGGGGAGGCTGTTTTCACCCTCCCAGAAGCTTGAAGAAAACTTCTGGAGCCTGGGAAGGGCAAAAACACATTTCCATCCTTCACAAGTCAGTTGCTGGCTACATGGGACCATTTTCTCCATGTCTTTCAAGGAATCTGCCTTGCATAACCTGGAGAAGAAAGCTGGTTTGGAGGGTGACAGCACCTGCAGAGTGCCAGGGACCAAAGAAGTATAGATAGGAAAGATAGTAAGATGAGGAGAGTTGAAGCATTCTTGAGGTCATAAGCGCAGGAGGACTGCCAAGTGCCTGGATTTTGATCACAAGATTGTAGTAGCATGTAACTGCCATTACTTTGGGAACATTCACTGCCACTAAACGATTGCTGAACAAATGGTCATATGTCAAAGATTACCTATTTGCATTTTTTTGTGAGTGCCAAAGAGTAGTTGGTTAATCTACAGTTTGCAAATATATCTTTCTCAGTTCCCAATCATTCACCATGGCTCAATTTAAGCTGAGGGAACTTGAATATTTTTATTAGATTAGTGAGGGTCAACATTGAAGGACTATAGTAGTAGCATTTGCAAATTGTTCATAAAATGTAAACAACATATTTTTATTAATATTCAGACCGCACAAACTTCTCTTATTCCCCAATCTTTGCTATGCACTATCTACTGTAAGATAATTCAAGGGGATTTTCCCAAATATCGTTTCAGACAGTTCCATCTACCCAATATAGTTGATGAATAAATCAACATTTTGAATCCTGTGATTGCATTTAAATTTGAGATAGTGAACTCATAGGAAACCATTCACATCATTTTTGTAATGATGGACATAAGTGTTGTTTCAGGGGGAGAAGTAGACATACTTTTTTTTCCTGAGTCATTGGATTTCCACTAAATGGGGTTCTGTTAAATCAAAGGTTTATTCTTGCTTGATCAAGGCATTAATGAGGATGTTATGGAATCTTGGATAAATCAGATTCCTCTTCCACAAAGAAGTCATACTTTAGATATGCATTCCTTTTAGTGCACTTTTGCTTAGTTATTCTAAGAGTTCTGAATTTAAAAATCCATAGATGCTAAGGAACTGTTGGAACAACTGCTCTAGATTGCCTGTCTTATACTCTGGATTCCTCTTTCTCTTCTTTTTGAAACACCTTCTTTAATGTTTGGTTTTAGCTCTGACTGTAACATTCATTTCCTTTATGAATTTTGTGATTGAATAAGGCTTGCTATCTGATCCATTTTGCGACCAATTTGCAACTCACTGAAATTCATAAAGGAAATGAATGTTAACTTTGACAATAAACAGACTTTTTAGCTGCATTTTTACATATAGTCAGTATGTGAGTCCAGGATCTTGGAGGTCCAATTTAAAACTTAGTGGGTAATTTTGTGCCAATTCACCTTTTCCCACTAAATCTACTTTGTAGGATTGTTGTAAATATAAGTTTATATATGATGGGAAAATAGTTCATGCCAATGACCTCATTGTAAGAAAAGAGGCCTAAAAATCAGTAAAATATAAGTAGGTAGACATGCCAAAGGAGCTTGTATGTTTTATTTGTAATGTTGTACAACAGCACATGATTTTGTTTTCCTAAACACTTTTGTGATTAGGGAAACTATTCAGTTCGTGTGTGTAAGGGGCGGGGGGGGGGGCAGTGTGGTATAAGTCAACTAACCAGATTGGAAGATGGTTTCTCTCAAATATTTTGAAATAGTCTGGGAATTCAATAATGGCCTGTTTACTTAATGTGTTATAGCATCCCTCTTTTGTTGTATCATGTTGTCATCCAATATTAATGGCAAGAATGATAGTCCCTTTCTTTTCAGTCCTGCAAAATTCAGATGATGCACACATACCATTTCTTTATTTAGGAATAGGGATGCTTTCTCTACCACAACCGTTTCCAATAAACTTCTTCCCTCTGATCTATAAAACAAGTTGCATGCTTCTATGGCCCTGGCTGCAAGAATCTATGAGCATCAAATAGAGGACTCAGGTAACAGCAGAAGCCAGTTACTTAGACTCTATGAAGTAGTATAAGTCATAAAAATTCAGACATCAGGAATGGGAGAGAGATCAAAATACTGGTTCTTGAGGCATAACATCTAAATGATATTGTCTTGTCCCTCCTACATCAACAGTGAATAATTTATTGAACAATTTATGTTTTATTGCCATTCAATGACACCCGAAATTCTGTAAAGATCAACTACTGTATCTGATGCAGATGATCACTAAATAAATTTCAAATGTTCTGCAGAATAGGAGGCTATACACAACCAAGTATGCAAAATATGTCATTTTGTAAAATTGCACCATTGATTTAACTAGGCTCGAGATTGCCAACAGGTGTCTTTCCTAGGAAAGAACCTGTCAGCTTATCTATGCAAGACAAGTGTTCTTCTATTTCTTATTATCCATTTTCTTAGTTATTACTATTCCTTGAGCATTATTTAATGGAAAGCTGGGGTGTAAATGTAACCAAAAGCAAATAGATTAATAAAAATCGTAACTACTGGACTAGTATTTGATCCATCCTTTGATCAATGGTTTTATAACTGGACAAGTATAAGATGTACTGTATAACCTGTCTTCTTTTTTCTTGGACATCTTTAAAACATCAAGAAACTCCACTGTGCATTTGTAAAATTGGCTAACCTTTTGGTAACCTTGTTTGAAGGGGGTGTTTCTGTTAGGGAATATAACTTTGCACATCTAATGGCTTACTCTCACTAAAAAATGTGCCATGCAAAACTATTCTCCTCCTACCCAACAAAAGTAAATTGCCATCTGGGAGATTTGCCCACCAAAATAATTTTGTTTCTGTTAAACTGAAATCGGAATGGCCACCTCACCCTTCAGCTCCCCATGTTTTGTATATGCTGAACATCCTATCATGAAACTAGCTCCATCCATCTGCTTTAATTAATCAGTCATAACCTGTTTGGAATGCTGATGCACCTTAGAAAAAGGAGCATTGCAGAAACACATTTCCTTTTGAAATCATTAAATTGCTTTGCGCCGTGCATTACCCACCTTGCAAATTACAATCTCAGCTGGAGCAGCACATCTATTAATCTGCATGAGATGACATTCCCAAGTGGCCTCGGTGTCTTTTGCAACTCCCTGGTGGACCAGGAATCCTCCCAGTGCTTTTTCTATGTGTAAGGAGTGTGCTGTGTGTTAATCAGGTCAGCGATCATTCTTCGGCTCAAGGGATATGATAAAAACCTCTCTCAGCAGCTACAGGATTCTTCAGACCCAAGATGTTTTGTTGAACATCCTTCTGTTAAGCCAAGGGGCTTCTGTACTCTCACTTACTCAGGATCTCTCCGAAGGATTCCAGCTGATCTTTCCTTCTCTCCCGTTTTTTTTTTTCTTTCTAGACAGTGAAGAGTTCAACGTCAAAAGCAAACGACAGCCCAGGATGATTCTTAACCTGAAGGGTGCTGACTGAAAACTTAAGATTGCCCTCTAAATAACGGCTGAACGCCTCCTTCGGTTCACTTTGTCAAAAGAAAGGATTTTCAATTAAGGTAAGTGCTGCGTTATCTGGTTGACTGCATCACTCTGTATTTCTGCATTGAAAGTTCTAAATGAGTAAACTGACATTCTGCAGTGCAGCAGCTCTGTCCGTTTGTTGTATAAGGAGAGAGAGAGAACTGGAGGAATAGAGAAACCGAGTTTAGAAGAAGTATTCCAGAATAGAACTATTGTCTCAAGAGAATGTCTGTTTCATTGTTTTCTTTTTAATCTGTAAAGGGCAAACTCTTCTTAGAGAAGAGAAACATTTCCTGACCTTCTTCAGCATCCCATTGAACTGTTTGGATTGTCTACAGTGATCTATATAGATATAAGAAGGAAGCATGCAAAAGACATATCACTGTTTCTTCTTCTTCTTCTTCTTCTTCTTCTTCTTCTTCTTCTTCTTCTTCTTCTTCTTCTTCTTCTTCTTCTTCTTCTTCTTCTTCTTCTTCTTCTTCTTCTTCTTCTTCTTCTTCTTCTTCTTCTTCTTAGTATTAGTATTAAGGCATAGTTAGATTAATAAAAATATTATAATCAGAACCTTACAACAAAGGCAAACAGTGATGATGAAAGTTGATATGGGAGTATTTATTCAGTATTTCACATTAGAAATAATATGTGTATATGTGTGTGCATGTATACACATATACACACTCACATACAAATCATAAATCTTAAATGAACATATATACATACACAGGAATATATATGTGAGATGTTTAAGCATAAAACCTAGCATGTAATGGTTGCCTCTTGCAAGATTAACAGCTGAATTTCAGTGGGGGTGTGAGGGAAAGAATTGCTTGTGATGTGTTAGGGAAATGAAATCTGTAGCTGTCAGCAGTAATAAAGTGTGACATGAATAGTCATTTTGATTAAAAGGTCAGGAACTGGTAGAACAAAGAGAGAACAGTAGCACGTTAAGAGAGAGAACTAAACTGACAGTCGAGGTATTTTATTGGAGAAGAATATAAAGTAGATGAAAGCAGCATGACTTAAAAGATTAGCAACCTTTTACATAAAAATCTTCAGATGCTGCCATCTAAAACTGCTCTTGGTTAACTAGCCTAAGCATGGCAAGAATATCAGATTCCCAAATTGATTTAGTCTAGTTTTCTTGACCTAAATCATTCTACAAGTTAACAAAAACATAAGCTGGAAAAGTGAAAACTCTTTAACAAGTTTGTGAAACCAAGAGGGAGTACACATGTAACGTCTCCTCTGTCTTCACTTTTGTTTTTGTAACGTGAAAATTTTTTCACAAAGTGGGTTCAAAGATTGGTCTGAAATGTAATAAAAGAAATTGGAATCATAATGTAATACTCACTGTACTGTTATGGATGCTTTTGCAAGGTTAATTAAACAGTATTAACTGGGACAACAGTTCACAACATTTGTATATGGCACATATTTTATCAAACATGGTGTTTCTTTACAAGCGTCCTGAAGAGAATGCCAGTATATAGTCATACTTGTGCTGTAGGAAGAAAAGAGCATGGTAGATAAAGCAAAATCAATTATATTTGGGGGGGGGGGGGGAGAAAAGAAAAAAGAAAGCAAAGCTTCTGACTTTGTAGCTGAGATGGGATTTAAATTGGAGACAGTTCAAAACTTACTGCTATTCCAAATATTTATACTCTGCACAATTCACAGTGCTTACAACCACTACACATGTAGTACATAGAACTTGAACTACCTAAATATCTCTTTCTTTAGAGATTGACTTAAAAAGAAAGTAGGTGCCTGAATTGTTATTATCTCCTAAATTTATGGTTTGGATGCAGATCATGCTCTCACCCGCTCCCTTTTTATTTCTCTCCCTCCCTCCCTCCCCGCTCCCTCTCTTTTTCTGGAATAAAAATGTTATACTACCTTGATAAATCACTATATGGATACCCTGCCAATCTGCATTATTTTAATCTTTAGCAAGTGAGAAAATAATGTAGCCCAGCTATGTCAACTTGGATTGGCAGCAGTCTGACAACTTATTGAACTGAAGTCTTTCCCATCACCTGCTACGTCCTCTTTTATCTTGGACTTTCCAAGACTTTGACCTTGAGTCTTGTGTATGCAAGACATGCATCCTGTACTTGAGTGACCATTTCTATTTTAACTTATTTATTTGTATTGGAATTTACTGAAGGAAAATTGTGTTACATGGGTTGAATCTTGACCTGTGTATCTTTAGATTCATTTGTATCATTTCTGCCCACTTGATAATATTTCTGTCATTACCTGGTTGATAATGTATTGATTTGGGGAGGAGGCTATTTTTTTTTCTCTTTGTTTTAAATGTTTTGCTAGTATACACATTTTTATATTTCCATGATACAGTGAGTCTTTCAGTTCATGGCTCCTATCATACAGTATTTTATGTGTGTGTGCATATACATGTGTACTGTATGTATGTATGCATGTGTGTGTGTGTGTGTGTGTGTGTGTGTGTGTATATATATATATATATATATATATATGTGTGTGTGTGTGTGTGTGTGTGTGTGTGTGTGTGTATGTATGGCATTCAGCTTTGTTCAGGTATTTTCCCACGTCATTGTAGCTGTGCTTTTAAAGTTGTAGAAACGTTTCGGCAGAATCTCATCATGATGGCAGATGAGATTCTGCTGAAACGTTGCTACAACTTTAAAAGCACAACTGCAATGACGTGGAAAATACCCTAACAAAGCTGACTGCCATACATGTAATACTTAAAACTTAAGAAATATATATATATATATATATATGTATATATATATATATATATATATATATATATATATATATATATATATATATATATATATATGTGTGTGTGTGTGTGTGTGTGTGTGTGTGTGTGTGTGTGTGTGTATACAACATTAGGAAATCCCAAATAGCATGGATTCCAGCATACATTTTACTTTCCTATATATACTATAGTATCAACTCAAAATTCAAAATATTCTAACATGTTTCTAATAATAAAAAACAACTTGATCTGAACTTAGATACATGCTGATAAAAAATGCAAATAATAAGTAATATACATGAAATTAGTAATGAAACCATAGCATTTGTTGTTATTGACTTATACTTGGTATATTTCACTATTTGAAGCATTACATCTTATTTTAATAGTCCTTAAAAGGCTATATTGATTAACATTATTCTCATGATTAGAGGGTCAGTAGCTAAAGCTTTGACAATATTGGGTTGACAATAGCTGTAGAAAAGTATTATATATTACAAAAAAATCAAGGTTGCTGCATAACTTCTTCTGCCTATATTTAATTTGTGCCATAACACTAAGAGCCAAAGTCATGGTGAGTAGATATTATTTTCAGTATTGCTACATATACTGTTGGTTCCCTAGAAGCAATACCTCTAAATGGTCAATATAGGAAGTATAATGCTATATTTAGCTATATAAAAACTAATGAAGTCTTCAATCTAAAATAAGGGCTCTTTTTCCTATGTAATATGTCTCCTGGTATTAGTTTTTAAATTGTATGATTCATTCAAGTTCCTATTTTAGCTTTCAGAGGTTCTTTAAAAACAACTCAGTCATCCATTCAGAACTATCCTAAAGATAAGAATATCTAGCCCAGACATATGCTCAAACTTCAGGCCAGTCATGAGGTTCAATGGATGGCAATGATTAAAAATTGTTCTGAAAATGAAAAAAGAGGGATCATAAAGTCATAAGTTTCCATAAAGTCATAAGTTTCCTCAAAGAAAGTAAACAATACTAAGATGATAATACAAGATAAGATGATAATCAGTGAGATATTAATAACTTTGATCACCCCAAAATGTCATTATTTTGCTCATAAAAATTATAGTTAGAAGCTCTACCTTTCTTTCTTAACTCCAGAGTAGCATACTTCTTACAATATTTTATCAATGAAGCTTTCTGATTTATGTGCCTATGCTGAAACAAGTTTTATAAATAATCAAAACTTTTTTTCTGCACAGTCTATATGTCTGTTCAAAGCATTCAGTTCATAATTAATCCCCCTTTCTCACCAAACCTTGGAGAAACAAAGCGGGGGGATCTTTATGTCTTTATGAGAAAATATTAGCACAAATACAGGTATAAGAGTTGTGTCATTTACATATTTGTATTATTTACATACCAATTATACTAAGCTTCTCATTAATATCCCCTTCATTTTTCACGATAGTAAGAATAGCAGAATTAAGTGGATAAGAAGCATCACACTTGAGGTTTCAAAATTAAACAAAAAGAGAGAGAGAGTCTATTATTATAGGCATGGAAATAAAGGCCAAACTACACACACATTAATTGCTATTTGGAATCCTATAATATTTTTTCTTTCTCCCACCAGAAACAGGTGCATCATTTTTTCCCCACCACAATTAAGTGCACAGACTGGAATATCATTAAGACCTCAACATCCAGGGGAAGCGTTTCAACAAACAAAAAACTGACCCTTTCCTCCCATATTACTGGATCAAAAATAATTTCCACTGGTGCTGGCGAGAGCTTCTATTGGAGTATAATGATAGGGTTACAGCAGGTGATTTTTCTCTCTCTCGAAGTTGTGATGCAGGAAACGAGGGTTAAATCTTCTTTCTTGCTTACTGGAGCCTAATGGATTCCTACGCATGCTTATAAATAGTTACTGTTGATGTTAGGACTTGTGCCAATATCCTGAGCATAAAATTTGTCTCATCTAAGTATATAGAATGTATAGTTGAAGGGCTGACAGGTGTATGCCCCCTCTGCTGACTATATTAGGTATGTGACACAGAAAGATATTCCTTTTGAAGAAAAATGTGTACAGGATGGCTTTGAACAGTGTGAAAGTTATGTTGCATCTGCATGGTCAACCAACTCAGCCATTTTGATTTCTAAACTATGATTTAATATTTAGAATATTGTATTAATATATCCAACCAGGGGTGGGTTTGTACCAGTTCTGTCCACCTCTGTAGAACTGGTAGCTCTGAAGAACAGCAGACATAGAACTGGTTCTATGTCTGCTGATGTTTTTGCCCACCCACCCACCTGGGCTCTTACCTGACCTTTATTTCCTGATTTTTTTCAACTTCAGCTGTCATGCGAGGCACAGCTGCAGTTAAAAAAGCAGGAAAAAAGGACATTTTAAAAGGCTGCTTCTCTGCACGCAGTGTGCTGTTTGACGATTTACAGGTGCCCGCCTGCAGGGAAGCACATTGTAAATGACCAAACTGGTAGTTAACCCTGTCGGATCCCACCCCTGTATCCAACTCTTTTTTTATTTAATAAATTGTGGTGAAGCAACTATGGTGTAAAACCTGCCACATCACTCTTTGAACTCACAAAGTGAATGCATTATATCCCTAGTCTGATAACTAAATATGAACATGGTAGTAGAGTGTAGTGTTCATGTGAACCACTATTGTATATGGTAGTCAACAAATTTCAAATTTGGATTCCTGAAAAATTCTGATCTTTTATAAATACATAGCTAGAGTATGTAGAATATAATCATAACAATGTCACTTATAAATACATATTTCATAAGCATGCTAAGATATCTGCTCTAGTTTAGCTTGATGCTTGTTTCTTTGTATTAGGCTGGAGTCAGTGCTTTTGCCTCATGGCAACTTATTCTTTCACTATAATAAATCTAGCCTATGTTCAGCTATATATTGTTCTGTGATGTCCTTCAGTAAACGATGGTTTGCAGAAGCAAGATTATAATTAGAGCAATGCTGTAGCCTTGCCAGGTTGTATTGCCTTTGTAAGATTGCTTTGCAAAGATGTTGATGATAACAAGTCAATGTGGCTAATGTAGCCTAAATAATAGAAAATTAAAACTCCAGCTTCTTTTGGCAGTATCAGAAACCATTAAAGAAGGAACCATTATGTTCCTGATTCCTAGAAACTATATTTTCATGAAAAAACCCTCAAACAAAGATCTAGACTGTTAATACAGAGAAGCACAACATAAAATTAGAAGTCATACCCTTAAGTCTTTCCAGGATTTTGAAGGTAAAATGTTGCACGGGAATTTAAAGTTATCAATCTGAGAGAACGAGAAGAAAGATATTTAAGCCAATTAATTGTCTTATATAAAGTGAATCAACTGTAAGTTATTAATGATGGAAACAGGCCTGGATTAATTGTTATGCTGAGAAAGCCACAGAAAAGGGACCTGATTTCCCTAGAGTTCCACTACAGTCTAATTGTCAGAGAGTATCACTTATTTTCCACTTTGAGTTCTTTTAGTGATCTCAAATTAGAATACCCCATCCCAGCATCTTATCTATTGTGATGTGAGCTTTTAATATGAAATCTCTAAAATAATCTATTCCTATTCAGATTTTACAAAGTCAGGAAATTCATCATGTGACAATTTTTGATAATCCCTTCCCAGAGGAAATAGTGCTCAAATGACCTTAGTTTGAAGAAGAAGGACATTCTTCATATAAATATATATACAACTGCACCTTTTGTATCCTGATTAGCCGGGTCCCTGATATAATGCATGCAGAGTGAAAAAAAGTATCTTCCTTGTGCCAGTCAGATATATTTGTACCTTATTGTGTGGTCTTTGGTATGACTATTTAAGGTAAATTACATTATTGATTAGTTGCATATTCTTACTTTTAACTCATCTGAAACATTAAAACAGATTTATGTAATGTGCAAAACTCACTACAAGTGATACCATTTTTCTGATCTTTCAGCAGTCTATTTCCATATAAGCTATATTATCCCATTAGAGTTTTATCTAGTTCCATGGTTGTTCTTATTTTTATTAAATTAAATGAAGCAAATAAAGGAAGAAATTTATTTTGTTTAATCTACACCACAGATACCAGTGCAAAGCAAAGTAGAATGCAGAAAACCATGCATTTTGTCTTAAATGTATATAAACAATCTATCTTGTATGTGTGTTCTGGCTCATTATGTCCAATAGCACAAAACCTTTTTGGGGAGTACATAAATTTTGATGCAAATAAAATTTGTTAGTGAATCAATGAAATTATAAAAAGATAATTTAATGTGGAAGAAATAAAATATAAGAGTTACAAAATTGCATCCACACAAAATTTCCCTCACAAAGCCATTGAAAATCCAATGTATAGATGAATGGGCAGTAGAGTCCACAAAAGCAAGCAAAGCATCTTATTTCTATTAAACTTCCACATTTCATTGCTTGTACATTTTTTGCAAAATTATGAACTTCAACAAAAATTCAGCCTTTAAAGAATATTGGCAGCCACTTAATTTGGCTCACGATTTATGTGAATCACTCTATTATTCATTCCTTGAATAGTCTAGTCATATATAACTACTATACATATTTCCTTGCCTCTCCCACATGTGTGACAGTGTTTTATACTATGACTACTAGTAGTGCAGCCACAAGTGAGAGCTTACATGCAAATCAGAAGTGGTATTCAGCAGGTTCTGACCAGTTCTGGAGAACTGGTAGCGGAAATTTTGAGTAGTTCGGAGAACTGGTAGCAGAAAATTTGAGTAGTTCAAAATACCACCTCTGACTGGCTCTACCCCATCTATTCTCTGCCTCCCAAGTCCCAACTGATTGGCTGGGTCTTCTTTTGTTGCCCTGCACAGGAGCTGGAAAGCAGGTTAGTGGGGTGGGGAGGGAATGGAAATTTTATAGTATCCTTCCCCTGGAGTGGGGTGGGAATGGAGATTTTACATTATCCTTCCTCTGCCATGCCCACCAAGCTACTCCCACCAAGCCATGCCAACTCAGCCATGCCCATAGAACCAGTAATAAAATTTTTGAATCCCGCCATATAAATTGTATATTTGAATGTATGTTATTTTGGTAAGTGCTTGTGTGTAAGGCAGTATTATCTTTGTAGTATAAGAAGATACAGGAGATCATGGAGATTCTTAGTCATCCAGGTCATGGTTATCCCAAAGGTGCTTTTTCAAAAGGCAACTGGACTTTCTCTGTTTTTTTCCATGAAGATATTTCATTTCTCATCCAAGAAGCTTTTTCAGTTCTGAAATGCAGCTTCAGTGAAGAATTGAAGAAGCTTCTTGGATGAGAAGTGAAATGCCTTGAAGGAAAAAACAAAAAAAGTCCAGTTGCCTTTTGAAAAGCACCTTTGAGATATATAGATTAGTGATCCAGGCTGGGGAGGGGGGAAATGGTTTTGCGGCTGTATATGTACTGTATGTCTCATTGGATTGTAGTCTTTTGATGGATAGACATCACCCAGAGAACAGAATTTTCTCTGCAGATGGTCAGGGGCCAGTGGGCTATAAAGTTAGAGGTTATTAATAGCAATTAACAAGTAGTCTTTTATTGCTGATATCAGAGGTGTCCCCTCCCTTTATTTTATCCTGTAACTTTCCTGAAGTTATGCAGCTGAGGCTAAAGTAGATGTGGTTAAGAAATTCATGGTTCAGGTGCTTGCATATTTTTTTTCCCCTGTGTCATTTCCTTCCTCATCCTCATAATGGTAGCAAATTCAGTCTCTCCCACCTGCCTATCCTAGAGATATTTCTTAGAACTGAAATGTCCACTTCCCCTTTGGCTTAATCATGATACCTATCAGTGCTATCTAATCACTTCTGATTGTAAAACCTAAAGATGTATTTTTACATCAAAGAATAAGTGTTTGAATTTCTTCATTAGCATAGCAAATTATTCAGTATGTCACAATCTTGTTGGCCAAAATGCCTCCTTTTTAATGCAGAAAACTCAAGCATGTCATATTATATGTTTGCGATGTATCAGTCCATTAAGAAGTAAGCTAAACTATTTGAAAAACAGATATAACTTGAACAGCCATCTGTGCAGTTTTAATAGGTCAATTTGAAATAATCAAAGTAAAAAGAATGATGTAAAGAGATTATATTTGAAAGGTATAATCTCTTTGGATGAAAGACTCCCCCCATGCTTATTATTTAACTCATCATTTCAAGTGTTCTGAAATATCTGTAGGCATTATCTTCTGACAATGCATCTCCTCCAGCTCCTTTTAGAAAGAACAAATGCTATGTAAAGTCACCTATTTTAATCAGCTCTCTTATCTTTATAAAACTGGATGGCATCTTTGACCTATTTCTAACCAATCAACATGTAAATTTAAACCAGAAAGTTACACACCTGAGTGTCTTGTTTTACTTGTTCTGTTTGTTTGTTTTGAAGATCACCTTTACAGAACACATCTGTTTGCAAATTATGACCTAATTTAGAGAACATACAAACTTCCCCTGATTTCGAATTTCTCTTGAACTGATTTGTGGACATTAACATTTCCTGCAGGTCTATAAATGTGTCATCCAAATAGGCAATTCTTGTTATAAGCCTATATTCTGTGAAGCAAGTGTAGTTAAATGTAAAAATATAATTACACATATACATTTTACATGCTATTACACATATACTCAAATGCTACTAGGAAGAAGCAATGTTATGGAGCAAAGGGATTAACAAATAGTAGTCCAAAGTAATTAAAGGTATGATATAACAAAAAAAAGAAAACTAGTTTATACCATCACAATTATCTATACCTCTTCAGACTTTTCTTGCATATCAATCTTACTTCGTTACACCACTTCATGTATTATCTTTCCTTCTTTAAACTTCTAACTTCTTTAAACTTTCTTTTTAAAGTTACATTTTTACTGAACTTCAGAATACAAATAATATTTCTTAATATCGTCCCTTTTTGAACGTTTTATTGATTTTGTCTTTGTTTAGTTTTTCCACATGGAAATATCAATTTAAGGTTTTTATATTAATCATTCACCTTTCTATTAAATCCAAACCTCTTTCCTTCCCTTGAAGAGTAAGAAAATGCCCTGAGGAAAGTATTCAATAGATATTCTGTAAAAACCAGATTTACCCTGGAAGGGATGATGGAGAATGAAAGAAATCCAAGAATGCCCTGTATTGATTCCCTTTGGTAAAAAGGGGAGGGGGAATATCTTCCAGGTTTTGAAGATTCTATTATTATATTCTGCAACAATAAAACAGAATTTCAGCAGTCTTTCTAGAATTTATTTCCTGACTTGGCCTACTTTGAAGAGTTGACCCTTCCTTTCCCTGCCCTTCCCTCCGCTTTCCTTCCTGTTGGCAGAATACAGATAAACAATTTTCAGCAATTATCAGGAAAGGCTCTAACAATTGGGAAAAAAATCCTTAGGCACTCCCATTTGCCCATTGCTTATATGGGTGAATGGAATATTGAAACTAGGAGTGAGAGGGTATGTGGAATATCCTATTATACTTTTGGCCTTCTTATGTGCAAAGCTGTACAAATGTGTAACAGATTTTGCAAAGTTTGTTCCAAGAATAAATGGGAGTCAACTTAAACAACAGCACTCATGTGGTACATGGAAAGAGTCACCAGATATGTCAGGGTACCTAGTTAATGAATTTCATGTGATAGAAGAAGAAATCTTTTCTGCTTTTGATACCATGGAAAATGGTTCTTAGGAAGAAAATGTAATAAGGGGCTAATTTACAGTAGCTCAGCATTAAGCGGCATTATATGTTGAATTATTGTTTGCATCTGTACTTTTTTCTGATCACTAGATCAAAAAGATCTAAGCCGTTCTTTTCCTTTATGTGTTCTGAAACATAGTATGAGATTATGTATTTCCTCCTGACATATTTCTTTTCACTAGAGAATATGATTGAGCTTTTTTCCTCATCACTGTTGAGTCATTCAGTTGCTTCTGATTCTTTGTGATCTGATGGATAGTGATTCACTAAATCTGTCAGTAATTGTTTGTAACTTCATGCTTGTGGAATTACTGATAGTATCCACCCATCTTTACCTCTGTCAGTCACTTTTTATTACCTTTTATTTATCCAAGTACTAGAGTATTATCCAAAATCCAATATTTAAGCTTTGACTTCATTATTAGCACTTCGAATGAGTGGTGTGTTTTACTTCATTTAGTATTAAACAGTTTGTTTTCTTTTGCTGTCCAAGGTACTTTCAACAATTTTCTCTAGCATCAACTGTTCAAAGTCAATAACTGCTCTTCATTTAAGCTCTCTGATAACTCTATCATATTATAACTGGGAAAAAGTCAATAAGTTCCTTTTCATTTATTCATGTAATGTTTTCGCTTGATTTATCAAACTTTCTTTCAGGAAACACTACCTCTTTGTTTCACCACTACAACTATTGTTCCTGTGGATTTTTGGAGCCATCATTTCCTGGAAGTCTGTTACTAGCTCCACTACTTTTTCATCTTATTTCTCTAAATTGTTATTATCAGATAATATAGAATTAGATTAGGTTTTTCATGTTTTTCACCTTCAGCAAGAGATTCCTTAATTCTTCCTTATTTCCAACCATCAAAGCCATGATTGTATATCTGAGTTTCTTAATATTTCTTCCAGCAATTTAAATTCCAATTTGGTTTTTTTCTCTGATCCAATATTCCTACACATTTGGCATTTAAATTTAATATACTGATTATATTACATGGCAAAATCCTTTGTAATTTTTAACCATGTTTAACCATATTAGTTGTTCCATATTCATTAAGAGATTCATTAGCCTAACACTAACCCTTGTTAAACTTGTTTGAATATATTTTCAATTAAGAAGTATTGGCTTTTACTACAAAAAGTTCTTTACTTTGACCTTTAAGTAAACAACCTTTTTGTAGCAAAAGCTATATGTTATATTTTGGGGAGGTTGAAACCATCATTTGAAGTCATGCATGTCTTCATTTCTAAGCTGTGGGCATAAACTGTGTTTCTGGTGTTTTCATTTCATATAATAGGTCATTTTGTCATTAGTCTTCAATAACCATGCTTGGAGGATTCTAGTGGCCTAATTTGATATTTAAATATTCCTTAGATCTTTCAGATAATGATTAACCTGTATTTATGTATATATATGTGGAGACAAATTGCATAAAAATTGAGTTTTCTATAGAAGGCATACGGGATTTACCTGCAGTTAATTATCTGCTGTGTTGATCTACACCAGAGGTGTGGAACTGTAATCCTTTTATTACTTGTGGATTTCAATTCCCAAATTTCCTGGAATTTCAGGAACTCCCAGAATTCCTGAACCAGCCATAGGTCTCCATCTCATGTGTATCACTTGATTGGAGCTGTGGAAAACTCAGAATTTCAAGGATAGGTTGTTAATGTTTTCTGTGTTTCTTCCCATACTTCCCAAGCCATTCAAGGAGTGGTTTGGTAAATGTTCAGAGCAGGAAGTGGTTCATGGATTGCTGAAATGACTTGGGAGGTGGGGGAAGGGAAGAAAGAGGAAAGAGTATCCATATTCTCAGTAGGTTCAGTTTCTGGAATCTTCTCTTCAAAGGATAAGTAGCAAATGATTTTTAAGGATAATCTGCCAACAAGGCATGCAGATTCTTTTGATTGTAAAGTGTTCAGTAAGGGCAGTGCCCATGCTTATGCTTCTGTATTAAAATGGCCCTGCAGATATTGTTGCATTGCAACTTCGTCCTCACTCAGCATTGGTTCCATGCTTCTGCCTGAGTTGTATTTTGTTAACAGTCATCAGCCTCAAGGTTTATTTTACAACAGCAGAGTAAAGGTTAGTTTAGAAATGGATGGAGCCTCATAATCCCTTATATAATCAGGGGTGTTGATACAAGAACATTAAAAGAGAATGCTTCAAAACAAACAAATTATTTCTTCAGTCTGATGCACTGGCTAAGGAAGTAAGTAAATAAAAATAAGGTGCTAATGACTATATTGAGGAAGGATGTACAGTTAAAAATAGAGAATTTAGTTTAAATTAAAAATGATTCATAAACATTAGAAAAAAATGTGTTAAAACAACAGTTGCATATGTGCTGTTCTATATGTGAATCTTTTATGCTTAGATGGTATTCACAGAAAATATTGCTTCTATAAATGGCTGTCTATCATGTTTAACAAAGAGGAAGACTGGATCAATCGCTTCCCTTTTTCTTGTGTCCTTCCACCTACCAAAATTGTACATTCAGTGCAAGGTTTGGTTGTTATCCAGCCACGGGAGACAATTATACAACATCCTGTGTCCACTGTTGGCTAGTCAAGCAAGGAATTATTTCAATAGTCACTTTCTATGCATCTATATTTGCTTGCACTGTGATAACATATTGAACAATTAAAAAACCCCTACATCTTCATACTTTTCCTTCCTGACTTGAGATAAAACATTGCTCAGGTGTAACATGAGTAGTGCTTCCCTTATTCATTTGTTTCATTTTGATGAAACAAATGAAGTGTGCATAGGAATTGGAAGTCAATATTTCATTATATCTACTACTTTATTTCTCCAAACTGAGAAGGAAGAAGTGGAATGAGTTTGAATCAGAACTCTTTTTAAGAATAGATAGGAATTGAATTATATCATTTTTATTTTAATCAAAGCTTGTTCCAAGATCCAGAATAGTCAGGCAGTGTAGATGGTCATAGTTTGGTAATTTCTGATGAAAAGTAATATTTTTAAAATATTAAAAATAGTTTTAAAAATTCAAAATAAAATATTTTTGGAGAATATATATATATTAAAGAACATCAAGAAACTTATCAGGGTATTCCCTGCTTTCTCAGAGCTGGGAATTAAAAACCAGTATAGCTGTGTGTTATCAGCATACTGATAGCATCCACTTCCAAAACTTCAGAAAATCTGTCCCAACTGTTTCATGGAGATATTTCATGGAGAAACATCTCAATGAATGTTGCAAATATATTGTTCCCAAAGCCCAGTCCCATTAGGTGTTTCAGAAAATGCTACTGCTGGTAGTATCAAACAGCTACTGAGTGATCCGGAAGAACTAGGAGGCCATTTTGTTTCTGATGCAGAATGAGGACCAGACCAACATCCTGAATGACACATTAAATTGGTCCAGAAATTCAGTTTTATCCAGTCATGTTTGGAAACATGAGACCAGCACTTTTTCAACCAACTTGCCCAAGAATTGAATATTTGAGTCTAGCCTATAATTAGAAATGTATTCCAGAGAGACTTCTCTTCCATAAAAGTTTTATAGCTATAGCTCTTCTTTACGCAAGCAGAACAAATTTCCATGCTCAAGGAAAAATTGATCACCTCCCTTAACAATGAGTTCAGTCCCAATCTGATTGATTTAAAATTGCTCTGATATTGCTTTTAGGAATTAATCCATTTGTAATGGAAATCTGCTATAACCCAGATGAATTAAGTATCTATTATGTTACGAACATTGCTATTTTGATCTTTACAACTGCTGTTCTTTTCCATACACACATTGGTGAAAATTGTCCAAAAGCCACATAATTAAGTTGTCACTTCTTCTAATTTATATGTTATCTTTAAGATGATCTGTATTCATCAATATGAAATAACAGTTTATTATGTTAAGGGGAAAAATGCTTGGCCTCACACAAATAGCAATAGTAGCCTCAATTCAAAATGTAATATTTTAAATAGTCTGCATAGGTGGTCCACAGAGATTAATGCAAATCTACAAAATATGTCTTTTTTATCTTCAGAGCACCTCAGGACAAACATTTTTAAAGGCAGGGAAAACCATAGTGCCAAGATAAATGTTTCCAGTATGATCTGGGGATAAATATAATTCAAGGATAATAAAGATAAATGTCTTTTCAGAAATAGGAAAAAATGTATACTTTATTGTTCACCTAGACTATCTCCTGTCAGGAAGCTAATTTGATAAAAATAGTTTCCTTGCAGATGAGGCATCTTTTAAAGTTCTTGTTTTAAAAAGCCAACCTATTCAGTTTTCTACAACAGTCAATATTTTGGATGTTAAAATACATAATAATAAATAAAAATATGTCTTCCTTTGACAAAAATGTGTCCTAAACTATGTTTTAAAATTATGGTGAAAATAATACATATAACCAGAAGACTAACACACAACCTTTTGTGTCTCCTATTTGCTACACACTACAGATATTATGTGAAGTGTTCTAGGTTTTCAGAGTAAAGTCTGAGCATATTGTTCACCATCTCACCCTTTTTACATAAAAATTATCTGGTAAATTCTAGATAGGACCAAGAATAATCCCTAGACCAAAGTAGTCAACCTGGTGGCCATTTGAATTATATCATACACAATCATTTCTATAGACCACATTAGCTGTGGCTAATGATATCTGGAACTCAAAATATTTGGCAGATGCTAACTCTGTATTCTTAGATAGAGGACTAGTTTTTACTTAAGATTAAGAATAATTCTAGACAGCTCATTGGTTGTTAGTGTTCACTAAAAAATACTGCAAATGAGTCCAAAATGTCCTAGCCCAGGCATTCATGTTTCTTTATAAAGCATTCCCATTTGGGGGGACTTGAACAGGAACATAAAATGTTCTTTTCTTTTTATATTACAGCTATTCTTCTCTTATTAAAAAAAATTCAAAAACCTCAAATAATCAGAATGGAATGACTATAATAAAATGGTTAAGATTGCTGCTATTCTGATGAAAACAGGCCAAGCGATGTTCTATCAAATCTTAGCCTTTCAAGTCAGAATGTGGTATGGGTTTTAGTTTGAAAAGCATACTAGTCTTAGATGCAGTGGATATCATGCTGCTTCTGCTGTAGATATAGTGTGTACCATTGTGAATGTATTGCATTTGTATTTATGCCTTCCAGTTTTACAAGTTGAGTAGTAGTAGAACATGACTACCAGTGTGAATTTGGTTACTTATGTACAATCATACAGTGAGTTATTTGTCCAAATTTTGGTAGTTAATTGCTTGTTCTGAATGGGCAGAAAATGTGTGTGTGTGTGTGTGTGTGTGTGTGTGTGTGAGAGAGAGAGAGAGAGAGAGACGGAGGGAGGGAGGGAGGGAGAAAGAGAGACAGACAGACAATGCCATAGCATGATATATTTGCATTAATGCTTAGCTTGAGCGGATAGAAAGAGTAAGTTGTTAGGAGCACTTTAGAACATCCAGTCAATGCTAATGCTGCAAGAATGCTCAACGATACATGGAATATGGAATGTCAATAATAGCTTTGAACAATAGAAGAAACCATTTCCTTTAAGGCAACTGACAGGCATAGGTGAAATCACATTCGTTGAAGCCTGGTGAGACTTGAAAACCAATAGCATTTTGGTTGGTTGATTTTCTGATCACATATTTACTACACAGATATTTGGCCTTCTTCCAAGGAATTTGGATAAGGGAATATGTAGTGCAGCAGAATAGATTAAAAGGAATTGAGAAAGTTTGATTTAGTCAAGGCAAGCCTATTGAACTTTGTAGATGGGTAGGTTTTGAATCCAATACTTGATCAAAGTCCAAGCCCATGTTTGCTTGTGTCCCCACATACCCCCAAAGATAATCACAAAAAGAAAGATGAATTGATATAAATGACTACAATGGATTCTAGTTTATTTTGATTTCAAAGAGAATAAAACTTTTCTCCAATTATTTTATTATTATTGTGGACAGTTTTGTGTTTCTTTTTTTGTTCATTATGAGGGAAAGAACATTTGAAATTACAAGAAATACAAGAATATTTAAGGTTGCAGAGGGTATGATGGCCATAATTGATTTTCAAGGTTGAGAGATTGTTGAAAGTCAAAAACACAGAGAAAGATTACAACTTTGAGGATGATAATCTTCATAGATTTGACACTTTGGGAAAATTTAAGAAGAATTAGAGACTACTGTGGAAAATTAGCTGAAAGAGAGTAATTAGTAGTGAATACAAGATAGGTAGTGGTGTTTTTTAAAAAAAATTCTCATTATATTACCAGAATTTATTTTTCCACAAAACAGGAAAGAGGACACAAGACTCTCACAATAAAAATACTCATTATGTATGGGCATAATTTATGTTCATTATCAACGTGTGTTTTAAAATTCTGTAGTAGTTAATGTGTATTAATTCAATAGAATTATATACCTCCTTGAACTTTATCTCTCTCTTATTCTCTCTCACACAGAGACACATATTGAAATTCAGTTTTATTTTTACAATTTGCTTTCTTTTTCTTTTTATGTGTACATTTTATGCATTCATTATGTGTCACTGTTGAGGTAAAATAGAATTCAATATTTTTTTCTTCCTAGATTTCTGACAATTGCAATCATAAAGCTCTTTCTTAAACAGATAAGTGCTCCTTTCAACAATATGCAATGGAATGTATACATGATATGTGATTAGTTATGGAAAAGAGGAGCTGATTAGCCATTTGAATAGTTACCTTTTCCCATTAACCAAAAAATGGATCCGAAGGTGCTAATGGCTAAAACCCTCACTTAAAGTTCTGGATTTCCATGTCACTCTCTTTGTTAACATATGTTAATTATAAAGCCAGGAATCTGGATGAGTCCGGCGAGAATGGTTTAACCATCCTTGTGGCTTTCTATGAAAAAAAAAGTAATAGAATTGGCCTAGCCAACTATATACCAATTATTCTTTTATCTCAATTATTTTTTAAGTGTAATTAGTACATTATGCAAGGTGCATACATACATTTGAATATCTGGCCTGTTGAGGAAGATGCTGCTGACCCTGAACAAACAGGATTCCAGCTGGATGGGTCAACAATTCATCACTGACTGCTGTTATAATTCCTTGCTGAAAAATACAACAAACAGACACATGCTAAATTATATGCTGCATTTGCTCATCTTTGAGCAGCATTCAATTTAATTTACAGGAGTAGACTATGTAGGACTTTAAGTCCTTGATAGTCTAAGTAGGACTTTAAGTAAGTCCTTGATAGTCTCCTGCTTCTGATGTATATGTATAGGTACAGGTTTAGGTGTTTATGCAATGTATGTAGTAAAGGTAAATAGTTTATATGAGAAGACTGATTTAAAAATAAGGATAATCACTGGGAAAACTTTTCTATATATTTACGAGGGATGAAATTAGCTTGTATTATAGCTCTGTTGCCTTTTAATACTTAAAAAGTATAATAGTACTATGTGGAGATTAATAACCCAAAATTATTAAGAAAACGAATTCCAGTTCTTTTATATGTAGATAATGTGTTAATACTTTCACAAATGCAAGCTGGCATGAAGGCGTTGTCATCTTTTTGCAAAAATGAACATTTGATTGTAAATTATGAAAAAGTAGTGTTTTCCAACAGCAGACAGAATTGCTAATGAACAATTAACACTCAAACAGGTTAATCAGTATGAAGGATCTAGGAGTTGTTTTTCAAAGCAAAGGAAATTAAAGACTGAAATTATCCATGCCTCTTTGTAGGCACAGAGTCAGAGCCTTAGTCATTCTAAGATTTTATAGAAAGCAAGGAGGGAAATTCGCTTTGGCAGCAATTAAACAAATTCAGGCCAAATCAATAGTGTAAATGATATATAGAATGCAATTTGGATCTACACTCACATTTTACAACCAATGAATGGATTCAGTCAGCTTTACTTAGGGCCATAATAGGTGTTCCCAGATGCATATCTAATGTAATCCTGAGGCTGGAAGCCGGTTTGGCAAGTACTTAAAACTCAGACCTTGTCCAGAATGTTAATAACTTGGGTCAGAGTTACTTTAAACCCCAGTGAATTACTTATCTTGTTAATGGGTGAATATAAAGACAACTGGCAATTAGTTTGTGAACAAAAGCTCATTACCTATAGCTGCTAACCTGAACATTTAGCCAACTGGGAGATGAGGATGCTAGGAGAATGCTTAAGAAAGAGTTGGCCCAAATCCCATGCTTCTTTTGCTTCTTGGTGGAAGATACTAATTGTGGCCCAACTGTTTACAACGTATTCTTTTTTAAAAAAAAATGTAGATAGGACTTTTCAAAAGCACACATTAATGGTTTCTTCTCTGTCATGCAAATACAAAAAGAAATTATACTACCATGCCTAAAAAGACTCTTCCAATGATGGTTCACACTCTTCTAAGCTGCAGCTTCTTTGATCCAGACAGACACCAAAGGGCAACTCCATTTATTAAAGGTTTAAAAGCTACTCTGCTGAATACAGCCCTTCAGAACAAGTTGCAAGATTTTGCTGTTATTAATCTATAAAGCTTAAATGCCTTATGGATAAAAACTGTCACTAGATTTAGCAAGGCAAAAATATGTATTTAATCACACTTTAATACTGTATGCCATAAAGTTATTTACTTCCTCCATTTCATCTTTTCTTACTTATTTTTATGTGCACCCAAACCAAAGATTGTAAAGTAACAAATAAAGTACATAGATTTAGTTAACAAGATCAGATCAGCTTGTAAGTTTTACATCTATACTTTTTAATACTATCTTAAATTTACCTACTTATTTATTTACCTATATATACATGGATATTTTGCTGTATTTTTTTCTTTCTCTATTTTTTTTTTTTTTGCACTGGTCACTGACCATAATAAAATTTGTTCTGATAGTTAAAACAGTAGGTTCTGATAGTTAAAAAAGTACCAAACCTATTTACTGAGAATCAGAGATTCTGAGAAGGATTGAGTCCAATGGGACTTCCTTCCATGATGACCTTGAATTACTACGAACATTTGTCTTATCTTTTTTTGCTCTTTTGTAATGAAAGATCTGGCTGGAGACAATAAATAACTAATATCTAATTATAGTGCTGTTCTTGTGGTCTGCAAAAGTTTATTTTATAAAACATTTGTCATCTTTTAGTTGTCAAAAAACCCCACCTCTTCTGTTTTCATAATAACAGGAAGTGCTGCTGCTAACACAATATATAAATGTGTTCAGCCCAAGAGAAAGTATCTTTGCCTATGTAGCATTGCATATTAGAAAAATGTGTTAACATTCCATGATGTCTTGTTTTTTCCCTCTGTAGCCTCAGCCAGCTTGGTTATCCTGTTTGTTTGTTGCCTAGTAAGCATACTTCAACAACAACAACAAAAACACTGAATTGGAACCATCCAGTATCTACATTTTGAAGAATGCATGATTTTTATGTGACCTAAAGATATTTTCTTAAATAGACATCATTTTGGAGGCAACCACTTTGCTTTATAGTATCACTTTCCTATCTATTTATTTATGTTTATTAAAGCAATAGCAACAATTAGAAAGTTGCTTATTGATCCCAATAAAAGTGCCATTTTTAAACCTGGCTGCTGCATGCATGCTGCAAAAATCTGGATGATTACCAGATGAACCAAAAGTTAGAACATGTTTTAAAAAACATGTTTCCTACTACCTAGTGGTCATCCAGATTTTTGTAATTCAGATTTAGTAAGCTTAGATTTAAGGCCATCCCCAAATATTCTTGTTATGGATGCAGCTTAATGTTTCCAGTGGTTAAAATAGCAAAGAATAAGGGATATTTAAATCAATTTCCAGAAAAGTAACTATTAGCCTGTGGTGCAGTGATTAAAATGCAGTATTGCAGGCAAACTCAGCCCACAGCCTGAAGTTCGATCCTGACTCGGCTTAAGGATGACACAGTCTTCTATCCTTCCAACATCAGTAAAAGAAGGACCCAGATTGTTGGGGGCAATATGCTGACATTATAAAACACCCAGAGAGTACTGTTAACCACTATGAAGCAGTATATAAAGTCTTAAGTGCTATTGCTATTGTACAGACCATTGTATTTGTGGCACTTCAAAGCCGAGCAAATTTAGTCCTCATAAGTTTTTTCGGTCATCAGATTTCATGCATCTGCTGAAATGTATGAACTACAAAAGCATAATGAGTAATACATATTTTTACACTGCATAATAAGACTCTTTATTCTGTAAAACAATGTTACTGAATAAGAAAAAGAGCATGTACTAATTGTACTAGTACAGAGAAAAAGACAATATTTATCTCTTTTCAATCCCAAATACCAACATGGGAAAATTCTCCGTAGCCCTCTACCTGGGAGCTAATGTGTATCCTTAGCAAAAGAATGAGTGCTAAAACTAGAATAAATCAATAGGAAAGTTGACAATAGTAATCCTGAAAACCCAACTTGAGACAATTCACAAAAAAAGACCTCTTCTCTTGTCTACTTCATTTTAGGAACCAACTTGCCCAATTAGCACCTTACAGTTTGGTGATGATACAGCACTTGAGCAAGCCAATAACATTTTATTTTATTTTTTTATTTATTATTTGTCAATTGCTTACAAGATAATAGGTATAACTAAAAACATAGTTATGAATACATGGATACATATAAGAAAAAAATTAAAAAATATAAAAGAAACAATAGGACAGGGACAGTAGGCACGTTGGTGCCTACGCCCCTGCAGACCTCTTAGGAAAGGGGTGAGGTCAATAGTAGACAGTCTAAGGTTAAAGTTTGTGGGGTTTGGAGAAAAAAACCACAGAGTCAGGTAGAATATTCCAGACATTGACCACTTTGTTGCTGAAGTCGTATTTCCTGCAATCAAGTTTGGTGCGATTAACCTTGAGTTTGTATCTATTGGTTTGCTCTTGTGTTGTTATGGTTGAAGCTGAAGTATTCATTGACAGGTAGGACATTGCAATGTAGGATTTTATATACTATACTTAGATCAGACCGAAGGCGATATAGTTCTAGGTTTTCTCGGTCTAGAATTTCGAGTCCGGTGGCATAAGGTATTCTGCAACGAGTAGAGGAGTGGAGAACTCTTCTTGTGAAATATTTCTGGACTTTCTCAACTGTGTTAATATCAGATATGTAATGTGGGTTCCAGACTGATGAGCTGTATTCGAGTATTGGTCTAGGAAATGTTTTGTATGCTCTAGTTTGTAGTGTAATATTACCAGAGAAAAAGCTACGTAAGATTAGGTTAACAACTCTTAATGCCTTTTTGGCTATGTAGTTATAGTGGGCTCTAGCACTTAGATCATTTGAGATGAGTACTCCAAGATCCTTGACAGAGTCTGGATCTTCAACAAGGTCTTGACTATTCAGCCTGTATTTTATTTTCTGATTTTTCAGGAACCAAATACAGAATATAGAATATCAGAGTTGGAAGGGGCCCTCTAGATCATCTAGTCCAGCCCCCTGTTCAAGCAGGAGACCCTATACCATTTCTAACCAGTGGCTGTACAGCCTCTTCTGGAAAGCCTCCACTCATGAAGCACCCACAGCTTCTGAAGGCAAGCTGTTCCACTGGTTGATTATCTCCACTCTCAGAAAATTTTTCATTTCTTGTTGAATCTCTCCTTGATCAGTTTCCATCCTTTGTTTATTGCCTGGCCTTCAGGTGCTTTGGAAAATAGGTTGTCTCGCTCCTCTCTGTGACAGCCCCTCAAATATTGGAATACTTCTGCCATGTCACCCCTTCTCCTTCTCTTCACTAGACTAGCCAGGCCCAGTTCTTGCAAGCGTTCTTCACATATTTTATCCTCCAGGCCCCTAATCATCTTTGCTGCTCTTCTCTGCACTCTTTCTAAAGTCTAGATGTGGCTTTAAGGCTTGCTTGAGATTTCTTGGTTCCCCTTTTCCTTAAAATATTCCCATCTCAAAAAGTAAGAATCCAGAGGTTCTGTAAACCATATTGCAGTAATTTTGTGATACTAGTATGAGTGTATTTTTAATGGATGTTCATGATAACTGCTTTGATAAGTATGCCAGCATATTGAGGTTATGGTCAAATGTAGCATTTTCAACAATTTTCAGCAACATTGACCCATCAGAATATTAATTACTTTATTACCTAATCTAGGTTTCTAAAAAAACATATGTAGTGATTTCAAAAAGCATATCTTAACAGTTCATATAAAACATAGCCTTTTAAATATATATGACTTGGAAAACATTACTTTTCAATAACAAATCTACTAACAAGGGGTTTGGAATGGTTTAGCACATGTATTTGTATTAAATCCTTCTGTAATACTTTGTCTTTTTTGCTCTGTCTGTTAACCATTAAGTACTTGACATGTGATTTTCTTGACAAAAGTAATACAATTATTTTACTTTTCTAGGAAAGTATAACAAAATTACCTTACTTTTCTTCTCCTTCATTCTCATGTCCTAAAAAATATACAATATATGTTTTTGTAGTGATTTGTTTCTACCTTTTAATGAAATTATTGAGAAGAGACAAAGAGGGAAGAAAATTGTGGAATTTCTTTCCCTGCAACAAGCTCGCTGTAGAATGTCTTTTTCATTACAAAATCAATGCACTAATCCATTTCTTTAAATAGCAAAGCATTTAGAAATTACACAGTCTTTACCATCTTACCATCTAAAATGATGATAGAGACTTTTAGATGCACAAAACCCCAAACCCAAATCAAAGCTTATCCCTATCTCCAATATTATAAACTAGACCAGAAAGACACCATGATTCAATATGAGGATTAATTGTGAAAATGATCATGTTAGTTTCCCAATAATTCAAATCTTAATTATAACTATGTTAGGCCAATTAGTTTGGAACACAAGGCTAATGTTAGGGTTGGATGGTTACTTGGCATCTGTGCCCAAGTGAACGACATCTGTTGCCAGGCACTAGAGTGATAGAAAGTGTCAGCTTGTCAACTGTGAAGTTAGGAAAGCTCTTTTAAAAAAAAAATTCAGCCAACATAATGATTCAACACACTTGGAGAGCTATAATGTTTAATGCACTTATACAACTAGTACGCACCACTCAGAAGCATTGAAAATACAATGTAGTAGATACTGGCAATTTTTTGATCTTATTTTAAGCAAGATTTACTTGTTGCATATCTCTGATGGAAAACTAATATGTATTATTATTTTTTCTTATTATTATTATTATTATTGTAGTCCTAAAGCCAAACTTTTAAAACCTCTAGTCTAAATTGAGCTTTGAAAAAGGAGCAAATGGAATTTTTCAACACGAAATATATTTCTGAAAATTATAGCAGAAATAATAGCAATACCACTTAGACTTGTATACAATTTCATACTGCTTTACAGCACTTTCTGAGTAGTTTAGAATCAGCATATTGTCCCCAACAATCTGAGTCCTCATTTTACCAACTTCAGAAGGATGGAAGGCTGAGTCAACCTTGAGTCCATTAGGTTCGAACTCCTCATGGTTTAGTGCAGAGTTAGCCTGCAATACTGCATTATAACCACTGTGCCACCATGGCTCTAAAACCAAGTATGAAGTTGAATGCTAATTTACTAATTATTTCTTATATTATTCTAAAATGTTCATCCTATATCTCCTAGAAGTTTTCTCCTACCTCTTTCTGGTTTCACAGATGCAATGCTGCCGTCTGTGAAAGCCCTCTGTTTCTCAATTTGATCTTATGACACAGTGGTTAGAATGCAGTATCGCAGGCTAAATCTGCTGATGGCAGACATCAACAGTTCCAATCTCTCCTGTGTAAGGTTGACTCAGCCTTCCATCCTTCTGAGGTCGTAAAATGAAGATTTAGATTGTTGTGGGCAATATGCTCACTCTAAACTGTTTGGAGAGGGCTGTAAAACACTGTGAAGCAGTATATAGGTCTAAGTGTTATTGATATTGCGGGGTGGAACAAGAGTCCTTCCTTGCATATTTATATTAGAAACTAACATCTTGAATTGGGTTCAGAAACTAATGGGAACTCTATTTTTCCAACTAGTAGTAACGTGCTGCTAGATTTATATAGAAGGTAGGCTATACAATCTGTGTTGTTTCCAGCTCACCGCAGTAACATCCTGAAAGACTTGTATCATCTAAAAGAAAAGGTGGTAAATAATGAATGACTGAAGTCATAATTAGTTTTCCCTAACCTGGATACCCTAGTTGATGAAGACAATGAATTTTGTGTCCGAACATACCCAGAGGGTAGAAAGATTAGAAAGTGTGCTGAATACGGATAAAAACACAACATGAAAAGATGGTATTGAGGACAGCAAACATTTACAGTACATAGAGAGGGAATAATACTTAATGTTTAAGTAACATCATTTCTAATGTTATATTATCCATTCTCTTTGACTGACTGTGGATGGAAAAAATAGGAGGAGAAAAAGATGCATTAATTATAGATTGTTCAAGCATTTAAACTTTAACAAATGCAGAGTGGGAGGATGGGATTTTATTGTCTCTAACTATTAAAAGCAATCTTGGTAATGTCTACTATTGGTTTTCACAATTGTGGATATTAATAGTATTACTAACTTTATGAAGATGTGCTTAATATTAATGCATGATTAATATTTAATGCAAGCACATAAACATTCATGAAAGTAATCAGCTGGAATCAAGATAGCAAAGAAAGTGAACATCAAAATTGATGACAGGATTGTGTTGAACATGAATGTATGCACTTGCACTAAGTATTTATAGTAGACCTTTGTCAGTAATTTCATTTGGATTTTTAAACATTTGTTTATGCTTAAAAACTACAGATAAAGGAGATGAATTTTATTGTTCTTAATTCAGTAAAAGATATGATTTTTCAGTGCATGCACTAGAAGTGAACTTCCAGTCCTGATGGAATAAATTTATTTTCTTGTCTCTCTACAATAACAAGAAATTATGTCTTATAGCACTTACATACAAATACAGATATATAATTCAATGTGTTTTATTTGCTTTCAGCTTGCACTTTTTAAATAGCACATGTGTATTACCCCAGGCTGGATTCTTGTCATCAGACTGCAAGCACAGATATACAAAAGATAACTTTTGTGGCTATGATTGTGGCATTGACTCAGTGTTTATTCTTTATGACTACATAAATTTTTTCCAGGATGAATTATTCTCAGCCAGGTTCTTCAGGTCTTTGAATGGTACTCATATTGCTATTGTTATTGATGTTGACCATCCTCTTTTTCACTTTTTCTCATTTTGCCAATTTTTCTCAATAAAAAGCTTGTCTTCCCATAATATGTCCAAATGTGGTAGATTGAGTCCAGTAATTTGTGTCCAGGATGAGGTTGGATTATTATTTTTTCTAGAATCCATTTATCAATATCCTTTTTATTCTGCTTCTTAAAATTTCAGCTTCTGCTTCCATAGAGCCAATTTCCCAAAGCAGAAATGATATATTTCATTACTAATTCGAAGGCTGGTTGATGTATTTATTGTCATTAGCTTATTCTTTATATTGAAACCCATGTGGTTGTTTTTCCCCACCTTGCTCCTGGGCTTTCAGAACTAGAGTATGCAGGAATTACATTGCTAGAAGTTGCAGACAGAGCCTTTGGATTTTTAGCGTAGCTTGTCAGGGATAAGGCTGTTTTGTTCTTCTATTTGAGTTCTTCTATTTCCATGTACCAATAAGGTAGACAATTCAATTTCTCTGTGCTCCAGTGATGTCCACATATAAAAGCATGGTTGTTGGAAGATTGTGTTAGCAGCACAGAATTATTGAATTAGGAGAAATTGGTAAATCATTCTCTTTCTTCACTCTGGTTTCCAAGTGAATTCCTCCAATCTCTAATCAGCTTAGCATGCTAATAAGACAAGAGTGGTTTATCATTGCCTTTTCCCACATAGCATGTTTTTCTTTTCAAGAATACCATTTTTTTGTTTGTTTTTGAGTAAAATTGAATACACTAAACTCTTTCCTGTTTATATATAGATTTAATTCAGATTAATAATTTTTATTTCTACTTTTTGGAAACTTTTGCCTAGGAAAAAAACAGATTTTCTATACTCTTCAGTTTGCTTTAAGTCATTGTTAGAGAAGAAGTATCAGTGAAACGAAGAGGAAGATTATGATTAGTTTGCTAAACACTTTGTCAAGAACCTTCTTTCTGTTTGTTCTCATTTCCTTTAGAGTTTATACTGATCCCATGGATTTACTTTTGAAGATCCCTGGATATTGCTATGGGCACCTTCAATTTATGCAAACTAAAGAGAAAATCCATTTTGGAATTGGGTTTGATTATTGGTTTTCCTAGAAGCTTAAAACAACCAGGCATAAGCTTGTCATGTAGTAAAAAATGGTGTGTGTGTGGCAGAAACTGTGGCCTTCCACACCTTGTATATGGCTGTTGGATGCACTCTAAAGTTACAACTTTTAATGTATGATTAGGGAGGAATCAGTAAATAGATAAGGCAAAAGCTCATGAATACTAGTTAATCAATGGACACAAAGTTGCAGCTCATAAAGTTCTCATTTTATACTGTAAAACTACAATTTAGCTGCAAAATGTTGTCTTTTTAGATAGTATGAGAATATAGTACTTGTGTACTTTTTTCCTAGTCTGCCAATTCAAATAGGTTTTGCAGGATTATAAGACATGAATTTGGAAGTGATAAAGCATGATGCTGCTTGACAAAAATGGAACAAAAAATCATTCTGACAGAGCCTAGATCTTGGTCTCGGCTGCTGACTGTGTTGCCTCCTCCCTATGCTTTCAAGGTCAATCTTCTTTATTAAGAGTACATCTAGTATGTCAGCACAGAAAGAAAAGTGGGCAGGCTGGGTTAATGCCTTTGGGGTCAAAATGGACTCACAGAATAAGAAAGGCTGTCCCTTTGAGAGATGGGACTGACATTCAGGCATTAAAACTGATTGGAGATTAAACCCCAGCTGCCTAGGATGCATAAAACATTCATGAGAATCAGAAAGATGGTGCAAATTAAACTCTAAAACAAAATAAAAACCCAAAGCAAAACTTCATTTGCTTTTCTAAACTATACCTCATACTTAGCTCTGTGTGTGTGCGTGCGTGTGTGTGTGTGTGTAATCTCATTTGCTTCCTTCAATATAGTTGTTGTTGTTGTTGTTGTTGTTGTTGTTAGTAATAGCCCCAAATAATCCACATCATTGGAGATTCACCAACTGAATCAAATGGTAAATAAATGTTTTTGACTTCCCAATATATGGCTGAGAGAGGGTGACTGACAAAAGTTTCAAAGTGTGAGGCTAAAATAATTCTACCACAAACTCGGTAGATTTTAATAGAGGTGTGAGAAAGAAATGAAAGCTCTTTCGAAGTGGATCCAATGCTTTCCTAACTGAATTTGGTTTTGGATTATTTTGCATAGTTCAGATTTTAGCATTTATTTTATCTCATGTTTAGTTTTAGCTTTAAAAAATGGGAGGAAATGTGGTTTTCAACAGCCCTTTTTTCACTTGCCAATCCTTGTAAATAAAGTATTATAATCCAACTCTTCTTCTACACAACGGACAGATTCTTTCCAGAACCAAAAATTGAGAGCCACTTTGGTCTAAAGGTTAAAGCACCATGTTAGAAGTTCTAATTGTGCATGAAAGTACTAATTATTAGGCATGAAAGACAGCTGGGTGACTATGGGCCGGTTACTCTCTTTAAGTCCAACTCACCTTACAACAGGGGTGTCAAACTCATGGCCTGCGGGCCAGATACATCACATGATGTCCTTGCCCCCATCCAATTTAGTGAAGGGGGAAAAAGCCCTGATATGTCATGTGGTGACTCCATGATGACACAAGTTTGACACCTCTGCCTTACAGAGTTGTTATGGGGGGAAAAGAAAAAAATGGGAGGATTGTTGAATATGTTCACCTCCTGGAGTTATTTATAAAAAGTAATCAGTAATATTACTTAAAGCAATAAAGGCAAAATAAAATATCTAAAAAAGAAATATTAATGTGCAGACATTTCTAATAACAATACGGCCAAAATGGGGAAAAACATGCAGGGGATGTTCATACCATTCCTATGAAAAAAAAATCAAATACATTTATTTACCTTTTCTGGAGAGAACCACATTCATAAATATCATTGTACAGGTGTCAATTTTATTCAGAAGAGTTCACAGATATGCAGTCGAATTTTTCATTACATCTAACATTTAAGATAAAGAAAGACTGATGTTTGAAATATTAGACAAAGCTGTAGAGATATTAAGGCAGAGTTTATGAATGCACAGTTCAGGAAGCAAAGCAAATATAAATTTAATCTGTTTTTGGATGAGAAGTCTTATGATTTTTTAAAAAATGGATATATACATATATATATATATATACATACACACACACACACACACACACATATATATTAACAGCTATAAAATTGAGATGCCATTTTTGGTTGATTTTGATGCATGGTTACAGTAATAGGATAGAATGACATGAAATTAGAGGAATGTTTATGATAAAACATTTAAATATACATATATAAATATACAGGATTTAGGCCACATATCTTGACTATATTCTGTTATTAACAGCAGAGGTTGAAATGCTTTTAATATGTATTAACTTTTGCTGATTAGAATTAAATGAGGAGGTTTTAAGAATCTGTTTATAAATAAGAGATGAGTTTTGGGATGAAGAGGACTTTTGGTATAGTATTAGAGTAGATGGCATTGTGCTTGACATGATGAATGGGGATATTATTTCTTATTTCTTTATCTTTCTTGTTTTCCCTTTTATATTTTCTTTTTGCATTTTCTTTTTTTTTTCTTTTCTGGAAATTTAACTTTTTATATTTTTCTTAGTTTGTACTACTTTTTATTTTTGTAATTGTAAACTTTAATAACATTACTATTAAAACAGATTTATTTGTTCCAAACCAACAAATTGCTTCTTTATCATATGTTGCCTTGACCTGCATTTTTTCCAGTTTGTTTATTTTTTAAATAAATTTGTATTTGGCATGCTACAAATCAATTTTCCAGCCTGAAGATATAATCATGGACTGCCAGATCTGAGCTGCGATAATTTAGTTCAGAGATGTGAAACTCAAGGCCTGCAGGCTGGATGCAGCCTGTGGGATGCTTAAATCTGGCCCATGGGGCCAGGCTGGAAATATTAAAGGACTGGCCCACAGTACCTCTGTTTGGCCAGCAGAGTGCTGCTGGAGGCCAGGAGGCTGAAAACGAGAGACAGGGGGTTTCGTGCACCACCCCATGCCCCATTTTGGCCAACAGAGTGTTACAGAAGGTGTCCATCCCATCTCCCCCTGCTCCCCACCCACCCACTGGCCGGTTGAGAAAAACTTGAAGAAATCCAGCTTGACACCCCTGATTTAGTTGACTACTAAGTGGCAACAAAGAGATAAAAAATGCACTGTATCTGGATTTTTGAGCCCAGATCTAGTAATCCTCCATAATTCTTAGTTTTGAAAATACTTCAGCATTCTTCAATACACAAGAGCCCCTATTAGAAATTAAAAATAATAAAGATTGGAAGCGGTCATCCATAACACCTAATACTTTTTTTGGAAGTGTGGGCCAACCTGTATAAAGAAGTTCTAAATGAAGTAACAGCAATCATCTGATAAATTAATTAGTCACATTTAAATTGGTGTTTTATCACTGGCCAGGCTGATCATGACAATCATTTTGTAATATGTGCTCTCAAAATCCAAAATACTTCAAGCTACCTCAAAAGGTTAGTGAATTTTATTCTTCGGTTTTTGTACTAAATCTTGTTTGAGGAGAGTTGTTTCAAAAACTTTCTGAGATAGAACTGGAAGAGGCTTTTGAGAAATAGCTTGAGACATGGCAAGTTGAGATGGGATTAAAACTTGTTTTGCAATTGTAATCCACCAAGATCCTTTTGGAATTAGGGTGAGTAAAAATGTACTGTATAAAGAAGCAAATAAATCTGTGGAGAGATGGTGATTGTAGAGCTTATTATATTTAGAATACTTGTGTCTGTTTTATTTTTCTTCCTCATTATCAATGAGTCCTTAATAGCTCTTTATTTGTCCATCTGTAGTACATAAAAGTATATTCTCATGGATAAAAACATGTTTTTGCAACACTCAACTGTTTCAAGGATGATATAGCTTTATAAGTTTTTTTGCAATTACTTTTTGGTGCTCTGATAGCTCTCTCAGTAAAACCACTAAAAGTAGGTGTTTCATATATAGATAATGAGCCAAGGTTTGGAATATATCCAGGTTTATTCCTACTGTGTCTCTGAGCAGATGGCATGTTGGAGTATCACCAATGAGGTGTTCAGCTCTGTAGTTTTTAAACATATCTTGTAGGGGGTTGGAAACTGCTGATTTACAGGCTGTGATTTGGTTATTGCCTCAAGAGCCTATGTGTTTGCTTTAACAAAGAGAATGCTGCTGCCCATAACAGTATAAGTGTGTTTTTCCTCCTTTGGCAGAGCATCAGCAAATAAAAATTGTACGGTCACATACACAACTTTATAGACACACATGCAACTTTATAGATCGGAAAAGTGCATTATAAATTATATGAAATAAGTGTAGCACCAGCGCTCTTCAGTTTCCTCTTTTGGAAGCTGATTTGAGCTTTTCTACACACAATTTCAGAATGTGAGAATGAAGATGCTCAACTTTTAGTTAAAGGGAAGCAATATGTGCATTCATGTGCATTCCTAAGAGTGGGATTCTGGAGTTGATGAAGCGAGCTTTTAGCTATAACAAAAATAAGATGTTGTTGATGAAAGATAGAGGTAGGCAAAACAAAGGACATAATTAACTGCATCGTACCAAGATGATAATTAAAAGGTAAGAACATAATGCATACATGCCTGAGAACAAAGTAGAAGGAATGACCCTTATATTAACAATCTCAAACAAAGAGGAGGCAGCATTAGAGACAAAAAGCAAACATGTAGTCTCTACTTACATTTCTTTCTCCAGTAGTCAATAAACTGTGAAGTGTGAAGAATTATTGTCATTGATGTCAGTCTTCCAACATCCTCCGCACTGATTAAGAAGCTGATTTACAACTCTAATAGCATTTCATGGAATATTTTATGTTGATTTCTATAGACTACATCTGCCAGCATTCCATTTAAAGGTAGTTTTATATGTCTCTTTTTGGATGTTTCACAAATCTGCTGTGTGTCGGATGCAGACCACAGTTTGATAATCTGGGAGAGCTAAATACATTCCTAATTATTCTCAAATATGACTATTGGTTTTGGCTTATCTATCTTTCAGTCTGTTGGCAGTTTATATAAGCATACAGTCTATTGGCATGTTTATGCTATAGACACAGTGGAGAATATAACAAGTATTAACTATTTTTTCTTCTATCTATGGATTGCATTACCTCCATATAGGAACAATTACCCATTTATTGGCTTATGGTATGCCCTATCTTCTGCCCAATCTATATCCCTATGGCCTACAAATTTGGCAGTGGAGATCTATGTTTACAGTGTTATTCACATATTTACTTATCCTCTCCAATTCAGTTCCCTTTGGTTGATGCATTCACTTCCTACAAGGCATAATGCTTTTGCAGTAGTGATTGGCCTTGACAATGTGGCTATGTATAGATGGTTTCCAATTGCAGACTTGTATTCATCAATTTCAAGAGATGGATCAGATCACTGCTTTAGGAAGTCAGTTTCTGTTGGCATCATTGACTTTAGTCAAGAAAATCCTTTGTTTTGTTTCTTTGGCTGAGAAACAAAATTCCATCCTTCTGTCCATCTTCCATTCTCCATTTTTCCTTCTATGACTGCTGAATAACTTTACAGTCTCTTAGGCAACCTTCTTATCTTGGTAGCAGATGACTAAATCATCCACAAAAGTGTAAATTTATTCCATCTGTTGTTTTTGAATTTGGAATAAAATTGAAATGAATTTTACCTTCACTGAATTTATGCTTGTCAAGCCTCCGGCTCAGATTTTCATTCTAGATTCTAACTTGCTTCAGGACTGACACATTTTTTTCCTGAAACTTGCACATGAAATCTTCCTTTTCTGGACCTTTAAAACTGGGTGGATGTTATGTGTAAAGTATCGATTTCTCCATAAAAAAAAAAATAGTATTTACAATCAATGTGCATGCATCTTAGATAACCTCAAGCCCTTGTTGTATTTCTAGATATATCTTTAAGCAACCAATTTGGCTTTATGGGACTACATATCCTGTTCTGCATCATCATGCTTGTTCTCCAGGCTTATTTGTATCTTATTGTTTTTCCATCCTGCTTTAGCTTGACAAACTTCGGTATACCATTTTTGTGGAACGTTCAGTCTCTGCAATCTTTCTGCTGTAATGACTGACCTTTTGATGTTCTTCCATATGGAGACTCTTTCATTTCCTGCCCTTAGTAATGTAGAATAATCTTCATGACCTCTTTCTAACCTCTCAGAGCATCTGGGCTGTTCATACACTAACTTCTCTTTCTGGCTCTTCCAAATCCAGTTCTAGGCATGTGAATAGAACTGCCTCAAAGGTTTGTGGTTAATGCTTTCCATTAATGTGGATATAGAGGACAAAAATCTGTCACCACAAGGCACATTTGAATAAAATGTAGAACCCAATAGTTTTAGGGTGGGCTTCCTTCCATCCCATAGCTCATTTGGTACTGCACATTTTTTTCTTGGCCAATCTTGACTTTATTTTATGACCTGAAATGTGTTCTCTGATTGCATTTTTCTGAAGGGTTTTTCTCAAATCTGGCAAAAATTCCTGTAACTGAATATTCATATGATTTTGTAAATTTGAAGAGCATTGAAAAAAATCTACCCTTATGAAACTAGTGATGTGGGATTAAGAAATGAACAGACAATATATTGACATATTAGAATGTCAGAGGTGGAAAAGAAATAATGTAGCCAGCCTCATTGTAGCTACTCAGGGTTAGCAAGACCTTTGGACTTAACATTAGATACAAATATAAACATTTAAGCAATTTTCACTAACAGAAGGGAAACATCAAAAACAAAAGCAGAAAGTGAGGAAGCATTTTTTTTTCCTTTCAAAGGATCAGAAAACAGTGAAAGAAAATGAAATATCAACTCCAATAAGAGAAAGGAAATGGAGACAAACACAGAGACATGGGCCATATGAGAAGTTAAGATGGTATTAAGTTCACAGGCTTAATAGCATAACAGAGTAAAGTCCCTTAAAACAATATTCCTCACCAGGAAAAGAAACATTCAGACACAAAAGCATCAGAAGAAATATTTAAATGTTGTGCTGAAACATTTTAAAAAGTGAATAAAATTTAAAATATATTGCACACAGCCAGAGACAAAAATCAAAACAGGAAAAAAACATTATTTGAGGGATTAGAAAAAATAGAATAAGAACTAATTTTTAAAAAGGAAACATGAGTACACCTATATTCAAAGGATGGGGTGGCAAAAGGAAAGGGTCAGACAAAATATAGAGAAAATAAATGTACATGGAGTAGAAGAAGTTTTATGCTAATCTTATTTAAATTCACATGCTGATAGGAATGGGGAGAGGTGTTCTGTCTCTCTCTTTTTTTATTAAATGTTTTGCATGAATGCAGAGTGGTTCATAACTCTCATCCTACAAATTCAAAATTAGCAGCATTTCTTGAAATTATCAGTTATTTGCATGCATGCATGCATTTATGTAGATAGATAGATAGATAGATAGATAGATAGATAGATAGATAGATAGATAGATAGATAGATAGATAATGGTATAGATTTAGATATAGATAGACAGACAGACAGACATAAACTGATAAATGTTCGGCTGACTGAGAAGACATCATGGAGAAGCATGGTTCTGGTAGCATGATAGATAATTGGCTACAGTTGCTCAGTTTTGCAGTATTAAGCTTGCTGTTTATTCACTGGCTGACTTAGTATTTATGAGCAATAAATGCTGTTTCCATGATCAATTATTTCAGATAGACAAGCACTTTAAGTCTGCTATTAATGAAGTAAAATACTGGGAGAAGTAGGGTTTGATCATCATCTGGTTTGGTGCAATATCAGATTGAAATTGGAAGGTGCAGCTCACCGTCATCTACCTTCTTCTTTCCAGCTGAATTTAACTATAATCTCAACCATATGAAATATTTCAGATAGAGCTGCACAACAGATTTAATGCCCTGTGGTGAAATGAAGATGATGCAGATGTAGTGTAAACTATGGGGTTGGTGGAAATACCCTAATAGTCAATTATATTCACAGGTTATACACAGTGATATGGAAAGTAGAACAAATCTCACTTGATGAAAATTTTCTGGTATCTTGGGCATCTTCTTCCATGATTAATAATGGAATGAGGATATTTGACTGATATAGTCAACAACCCCCACTTGCATATGAGATTTAGGAATAATCCCTTCATTAGTATGAAACATACTTGCCTTAGCAACTGCTGAAAAGACAATGTCCATCTAGTTGGACAAATGCCTCCCAAAATTTCTGGATCAGCCTCATACAGTCTGAAACACAGCAGTTATGTTCTAATATCATAAAATTTGCAGGATTTGCTCAGCACTGGAAATGCTGGGAGGATAACTGCAGGGACTTATTAACCATGGCTGCCATTGCTCCAGCAATTATACTTTACAATTTGCATTGCTAGAACACATGAATTAATGAATGAAACCTGAACCACCTGGTGCAGAAATAATGAGTTATATGGTATAACTATTAGTGGAGAAATTATGTTTTAAATGGTGAAATAAGAAATCAGTGTTTCTTGTAACATTTTCAACCTCCTGCCTTATACAATAACAATTATTTCACTTTAAAGCTCTGCTTGCATCAAAGGGGTGAAGAACATAACTCTCTGTGATTTTGATAATGAAATTTCATTTGGGTTTGTTATAATGAAACAAAGAAAAAGACCACAATGTAGCTTCATTATTAAACAGCAATGAATGTTTCACTTTTCCAGTTCAGCTTGTGTGGGAAAGGACAAAGGTAGACAATACAGCCCATAATGAAATTTTTTTAAAAAATATATTCAGAAATATGTTACTGATCCTTTCGAAACTTCATATTTTGAAGGACATTTTAATGCCTTTACTTTGTTCTGAGCCTTACTCCAAAGGTATTCAATTAGTGTTGCTTAGAGCAAAAAAATATATTTAAAGCTGTAGAAATATTGAACTTCCTATATTAAAAATTGCATATTTGTACTAATTATTCCTCTTGGGATATGAAAGATGACTTTTAATCTTTACTTGTTGTCACACTCAGCAGTTTAAAATTATACAGATATATTTATAATCTTAGAGCAATATCTCACCAAAAGTGCTACTGCATCTGTCTTTATCAACATCATATGGTAAAAGATTAAAAAAAACAGATTTAAACAATATTTTTTCTCTACATAGAGCAAATGAAAAAGCACAATAAGTAAGATATTCTGTCTCTGAATATCCACCGATATAAGTGAAAGTTAATACATGTGTTTGACATCATTCAATACTATTTTTGAAAGTGGATGAAAGTCTGATCAGAAACATATTGATAAAGAAAATTTCTATGTTTTTCTATACTCATTTAGCCTATTTGTTTAAAACAGAAGAATATTCAGTCATGCCATTTACAGAACTAAAATGATATATTCAAGGAAAGGTTTACAATTCACATTTTTTAAAAAAGAACTATGCACAATGGATTATTTCTAGTGCTGGTCTTACAATCATTGAAGGCCCTTGTAATAGCCAATTAGAAGAGATTTGTCTTCCGAGGATAGAAAATACATTAATAAATATTTGTGTTTATTTATCCACATATCTTAACACCTCATACTAAATATTTCATTAACAACCTACAGTAATCTGTGTTTGCACCAGTCCTACATTTTGGCAGAATGAGATTGTGGCCTCTGATAGCTTTTAGAAGCAATTGGGAAATAGCTATAAGATTCTGAAGAACAAAACTGTGTTTGCTCTGTCACCTTTCCTGAATCACCTTAAGTCAGCCTCCTACAATCGATAAAATGTAGATTGTTGTTCAGTTGCCAGGGTCAAGATGACATTAAATTACCTGTCTGGTTAAGGTTCTTGTTTTGTTTTGAATGTGAAAAGAGAGTGGCAAGATCTGTTACCTCATTTCTCACCTCAGGCAGAAAAATGATATGGTTTTCATAACCAGCATTCCTTCCCCCCCCCTCTATTCAGCTATATTAATTAAAAGGCACAAGCACCAACTTTACTGTATAGACTTAAACAATTGGGGGGAAATGTGAAGGGAAAGGACATGATTCCACAGCTCAAGGTCTGGCTACCTCCATTCAAAAGGGATTAGAGTTATGACAACATCAGCTTGAGATATGATAAGACTGGTTTCAGTCAAAACAAATTGAAATATGAAGTGGATCCATGTGCTCAGAGTTAAACTTGACAATTTATTCCAAGCACCTCAATTTCTTTCTTAACTTTTCTACAGTTGGACACACTAATTAGCTTACATTGGGTGAGGTTTTTCAGCTCCTATATTTCAGAGGAAGTTTTAACTTTACATTTCGTTTTTAAATGAATCACAGAGACTATTTAATGAGTGTATTTTTAATCTCCTTAGAGACCTTTTCTGCCAGGTTGTCATTGTTGAACTTTGGTTACAAGAAAATATCTGACAGCTGTTTGAAAAGAGGGCAATTGCTGAAAAATTAAAGACTTATTAGTCTGTGAGGTGAACAAGTTGGAGGTTTTCTTTTCAGATAAATACTGTACAAATAAAGGTCATACTCATTCTCTCTCTTTCCCCTTTTTAAATATAGTCACTCATGGAAAGCTGTAAGTTAACTAAAGGCTTTTCTTTGCTGGTAATATCAGGATCCATGTTCTGATCTGAAAGAAGTGTATTTCTACCGTGAAAGCTGAAGGATTAAAAAGCAATGTAAGCTTCAGCAATAAATGTATAGATTGGACATGATTTGACAATTTGTAAATTTTAAAACTTCAGGCGCTTTTTAAACATTTCCTTAGTGTACCTTTGTGTGTGTGTGTGTTGTGTGCTTTTGTTTTCATTTGACTTCAAAGACGCCACTTAAGCTGTGGTTCTACAGTTAAGGTAGGGCCTAACTTCATTGATTTCCATATCCTGTTGACAAATACAAGAACAAATGTGTTGAAGTGGAAATGCATTATTTAAAATAGCTTTGAAAAGTGGTGCTGCCAATTTTCTAGTTTGAGCACATTTTGTTTCAGCTTTCAGTGTGCCAGTCCTGATTGTTAGAAAAGTTCCACATAAAAGGCTGAATCTGAGCCCATTGCAAATCACGCTCATCTACTGCATGTCTCAATAGTTAGAGAGTAAAATCAGCCCTGTCCTTTTACTAACATGAGTCTTGTCATCATGCAGGGCAGTTATACCTATCCTGATTTTTATATTTCCATGTGTGATTACTATTAAAGATGAGTGAATTTTCCTCACTATACTGCTTTCTTGCCAAGTGAGTAGGATTGTTCTGCAGCTTAACCCTCCTGAATTACGTTAACCTTCAGAAATAGAACATGGAAAGTTTGTCAGACTTTTCTGTATTGTTCCAACTTTTCTTCAATTATTAATGTTTGTGTAATAGATTTTGAAAAATCTCACTTATGTGGCTATAGATGTGGTTTTTATTAAACATAATTGTAAATGGAAATTTGGCACACTGGAAAACCAGATATGATAAAGGTAGTCAGGACCAGTTCAGAAATAGAAATGGAGATTGAATGAATGAATCAATAAATGATTGATTGATTGAATGGATGAATGAATGAATGAATAATTGATTGAATGGATGAATGAATGAATGAATGAATGAATGAATGAAACCCAAAAGATATCTCTAGAGTGAAGAAAACATGGTTACCCTGAGTCATAAAATCGTAGCTACTGGACTGTTTGGTGATTGCTATGTATCCCAAGTGTTGAGCTCACAGTGGAGTCATGGCAGCCTGACACTGGGGGAAGTGCCTCCTTTGCTGCCTCCCTCCTCTTCATTCTCTGGTGATGGAGGAGTGATGCTTGCTTCTTCGATCCTGCTGTTGCCCACGGACTGCTCTAAACTCACACAGGGCACCTCCTTTGCCAGGGAAGCGATGCCTGCCTCTTCTGCCTAGGCATCGCCCATGGACTAAGCCAAGATGCAGCTGCTTCAGAACACCAGAAAGAGCATCAGCTGTTTGGCAGCAATTTCAATTGTAGCTTAGCAGCATTTGGAGCGACCAGCAGAATGCGGAGGTTTCTGAGCGCTGTGATCCTCTACAGGGTTGGATGGGGTGCTTTCATACTGTTCTACTGTTTATATTGTTTGTTTTGTTGTTCCTGGGGTGGTGGTGAGTTAGAGGTGAATGGCTAGGTTAGGAGTGAGTAGTTGCATGGTGGAGGCATTGGAAGAGTGGGCGGATGTAGGTTAGCTGGGTGGGCTTGACAAGCAGCTATAATAAGCACTGAGAGGCAGTTGCTCTCAGCTCTAGCTTTGCTTGGAATTAATCCAGTGTTGCCTTTTGGGATTATTGTGACATTGACTGAGAAAATAAACTCTTGTTACCATAATCTACACATGTGAATAATGGGATTTTTCAGTGTAAATCATCAGATACCCAGTGGGGCTGACACCAAGGAGGGATGTGGAGGGACATGGTGGCTCAGTGGCTAAGATGCTGAGCTTGTTGATCAGAAAGGTCGGCAGTTCAGTGGTTTGAATCCCTAATGCTGTGTAACACAGTGAGCTCCTGTTACTTGTCCCAGTTTCTGCCAACCTAGCAGTTTGAAAGCATGTAAAAATGCAAGTAGAAAAAATAGGGACCATTTTGGTGGAAGGATAACAGCATTCTGTGTGCCTTTGGCATTTAGTCATGCCAGCCACATGACCATGGAGAAGTTTTCGGAGAGTGTTGGCTCTTTGGCTTTATAACAGAGATGAGCACTGCTCCCTAGAGCCAGAAACAACTAGCACATATGTGCGAGGGGAACCTCTTTATGTATCCCAAAGCCAAATTTAATCATTCAAACTAAAAACAAGGATGTAAGTTCTGCTTCTGGATGGCTCACCAGAACCCATATGAAATTCATAAATGGCTGAGAAATTATTTGTTTAAGAGTCTGATTAACTTTCTTGCTCTTGGCTTAAGACAGTTGATAAAATTTGTCTTTTGAATCTACATGAGCTGGTGTTGAAAATGTAATCACAATTTCTAATCTCTAAGAAGGGAAAGTGAACAATATATAAAGCCAGGAGAACAGGAGATATACATGGGTGAACCTGGATTGCATACCCAATTTCAGGGGTAGGATTCAAATCTTTTAACAACCGGTTCTGTGGGTGTGGCTTAGTTGGTGGGCATGGCTTGGTGGTCATGTGACTGGCTGGTCATGGACAACTCAACATCACTCACATAGGCACACATCTCCTCACCTGGCCTCTCATGACTGTGGGGATGCTGCAACAGTCATAAGTGTGAAAAACGGTCATAAGTCACTTTTTTCAGTGCCATTGTAACTTTGAATGGTCACTCTACACAAGCAAAGTACCACCAAAGAAGGTGAAAAAAATTCCAGGGATGTTCCTGAGACAGGAAGTCCAGTCCTGCCAAGAATATAATAAGGGTTAACGGAGAGGCAGTTTCTGTAAGCAACACCAGAATGTTTCCTTCCTGCCTTCCTTACAGGATTAGGCCAGTAATTTTCTCTAGCAACCGGTTCTCTGAACCAGTTAACAACTGGTTCTAGCAAATAGGTGCGAACCTGTAGAATCCCACCCCTGCCTAATTTCCTGTTGGGTGTCAGACTTGGTTCTTAACATAATTTGCATCTTCCAATTTCTATGCTCGCATAGAATGCATAGAATGTATGCTCGCATAGAATGTATGCTCGCATACATTTCTCCCTCCTTCCCTCCTTCCCTCTCTCCCTCTCCTTCTCTCTCTCATATGAAAACAGTATTAGGTCTTTTACAGTTATTTTTTAATATTATGCACCTCATGCTAAAAGTTTAGGAAAGAACCAATTTGACATGAACTTAACTAGTGTAAAGTAACTGTAGAAAACTGAAGAGAAACTGTAGATAAATTTGTTAATTTTCTATAAGGTGAGGACATCAAAGTTCTGTCTTGTGCAGACTGCTAGAGGTATCATAAGGCAACATAAAGACATTGTGGAGGAGTCACGATGCATCACAAAGGGCCAGCAGCAGCCTTGGCTTAGTGTGCCTCATCACTGGGGGGGTGAGGGGAAGAAGATAGTGAAGTTGTGCTGGGGGCCATGGGGATGCCATGAATAGGTGGCAGAGGAGCGAAGGACAGCCAAAAGGGTACAGTGGAGGAAGAGATCACTGAGTCAATGGAGCTGAAACGCATGCTGTGATCAAAAATGAGGACAGACTGCCAAGCACCCACATTTCAATAATATGAGGATGGGGGCACTGAAAGAGCCATAACGTTAAGGATCAATTATAACTGCTTTTTGTTCAGCACTGTCATAACTTTGAATGGTCACTGAAAGAATGGTTGTTAAGAGTCTTGTAAATGCAATCTGGATGGCAACTTACAAATGTTCAATGTTATTCCAATTTACATTTTGCTACCTTTTTGTTTTTGTTTTTTTGAATTTTTGTTTTAACATTGAATGTGAGTTTTATTTATTTTAAACTAAGTTCCATCTCAAATCCAGCATAAAGAAATCCTAGGTTCCACCTCTAGTAGAATTTGGAATAGGCAGAATGCACCCTATTGCAGCCAATTATATGACCTGTTTCAAAAATGAAACTCTTTCACGTAGGCCAACAAGCAAGTTGTGAAAATATAATATTCTGACAAATGACCTCCACAGAAAAACAGGATATTCTGAATTACTCATAAACCACATTATATGCCACAGTGATATGGTAATAATCTATTAAGCAAGACCTCTTTGAACAAAACTAACTTTAATCATTTAAGAGGTTAGTAAGTGTGGCCAAGAAGTTAAATTGATAGAATTCATGGTAATGAAGAAAGATATAATTCTAGGTTCAGACACCATTATTTTTGAGGTATATTCTTGGATTAGTAAGGAATATGAGTTATTATCAAAGAATATATTATATTAAAGGAAAACACCAGTTTAACACTCTAATAAGGAGTTTTGGGGGAAAAAAGGAAATCTTGAGATATAGTTTAATTTTGTTTGAAATGGGCTGTGGTGGCTCACATGGTAAGATGCTGGGTCTGTGTGCTGCTGAGGCTGAGAGCTTGGCGGCTCAATTCCCATGAGTGAATAAACTGCAGAGGAACAAAAAAGGAGCCTTCTTTGATTGCTTACTGGCATTCAGGCATCCAACGAGTAAATATAACACCACCAGAAAAAGTTCCTTTCACAGAGGCAGCCAGCCACCTTGGTGATTCCTGGCTAACAGTGCCCTGCACTAAATAAATAAATAAAATTGTTTGAAAAGACTATCTAACAAAAACGGTTTATCTCTAGCATTGTTGGAGAACTTAGAGATACACAAAGAGAATACACACATACACTGTATAATGACAGGAATAAGCTTTGATGAGCTACAGCTACAGCTCACTTGCATCTGATCAGGTGAACTATAGCTTATGAAAACTTAGGATTTTTAATAACATTTGTATTAGTCTGAAAAAAATGTTACCAGCCTCTTTTTGATTTTTATATTGGTGGCAGAGAGTGATATTTCCCTGGAGATTATTAGACGACTGAATATTAAAATAGCATCATTATGTAATATTTTTTTCTAACCTGTTCTCAATTAAAGGATTTTCAGAAATGCCAAGACATGGTTTTACTTCAGATGAGTTAAAGTGGACGCTTTCATTTATGACAAAAAGAAGATACAGTGTACAGCATACTCTGAGCATACACAACTATGTTGATTAAAACAGGGGTGAAATCTTGTCTGTGTTATGGCATACAAATATTCCAAGGACTTGGACACTAATGGAGTAAAATTTCTTGTGGAAATATTGTGTGTTTACATTGTGTCTCTGCCAAATGATTGATCTTTTTTATAAAAAGGAGGTGCCCTGCATAGCTGTTTGATTGTTTTTCTATCCAGAGATATTCTTTTCAGTGGTGGTATTGAACTGGTAGCAAGGATTTGGCATGGGTCACTGAACTGGTAGTAACTTCTGGCTGGCCATGCCCCCACCAGTCTCCCAGTCACGTGCCCTACCTGCCTGATGCCTCCCCACCTGCCCACCTGCCCTACTCATTAAGGTATTTCTTTTCTTTCTTTTGTTTTACCTCCCGACAATCAGATGTTCCTACAAACAGCTGTGCCAGGATTCGCCTTGCTTCTTACTGCTTCACCCAGGAAGCTTCCCTGAGGCGCAGGAAGGCAAAAAATGGAGGGATGGGACACAGTCCCCCGCTATTTTTTGGCTTCCTGGGCCTGAGGGAAGCTTCCTGGGAGCAAAAAAATCCCCTAGAGGATCCTCTGAGGCCAGGAAGACCCCAAAATGGAGTATGGAGGGGTGCTGGGTACCCCTCCTATGCTCCATTATTTTTCTTCCTGAGCCTCAGGGGAGCCTTCTGGGAGCAAAAACACCCCCCCAGAGGCTCCCCTGAAGCCAGGAAGGCCCAAAAATGGGGTGGGGGTGGTGCTGCAAAAAAGGAGCCATGCCCACCAATCACATGGCCATGTCCATCTAGCCACACCCATAGAACTGGCAGTAAAAAAATTTGAATCCCACCACTGACTCTTTCCTTTACTCTTTTATTAACCTTGTGCTCCTAGCTCGCCCAGGGAGATCAAGGATACTAGATCATCTAGGTGTTTGACAAGATCAGTTTTCAGTTTATTTGAATTAATTTTACCCACTTGGCCCTTAGCTTATTGTTTTACTCTCATACTACATGACATAATCCACATAATAAAAACCATCAACGGAATTTTCTCTTTCTCTTTTGTCAAAGACTGGCTAGGCCTCATATGAATCAGGCTTGTTTCCCTTTTCTAAACTAAATTCTGTGAAAAACTTGTATTCATGGGAAGTTATGGCAACTAATTATTTCCATTTATTTCCAATTCCATGTTTCTGGAATGAAGTATTAATGCCATAGTATAATAATATACTTCTTGGGAACTCACTGTAGGTTTCCAAAATGGAGCAACAATGTCCCAACCTGGTTTTCAAATGAAGTTTGGAAACATTTCTATCTACATGTCTATGGAGATTCTCAGTCATCCGAGTCATGGTTTTCCCAAAGGTGCTTTTCAAGAGGCAACTAGCTTTTCTGGTACTTCTTTAAAGACATTTTGTTTCTCATCCAAGAAACTTCTTCAGCTCTGATTGGATGGTGGGGAATGGAACGATGTATATTCCTTGCAGACAGCTGGACATTTTCATTCTTTTGGCGGGTTGTTAAGATCACCTGAAGGTTTATCTGTGTCATCAGGGTCACCAAGTGATGCAAATATATGTTGGGTGTTATCATAAAAGAGGACCTGACCTGGGACACTCACTTTGTAGAACTGGTCAAAAGGACCCAGCAGAGATTATACTACCTGAGACTTCTAAGGAAACAACTGAATGAAAAACTGCTGATGACCTTCTACTGCTGCACCATAGAGAGTATTCTAACTTGCTGTACCTGGTTTGCCAATTGCACAGTGGCATATAGGAAAACACTCCAGAGGGTTAATGTCATTGCCCATAGGATCATTGGTTGCCCTCTCCCCTCTTTGAAAGAGCTTTATAGCACCCCCTGCTTTAAGAAAGTTCAGAACATTCTCAAAGATCCATCTCATCCTGGTAACCCTTTTTTGAACTATTACCATCTGGCAGATGGTACAGAATAATTAAAACAAGGACAAATAGGCTGAAAATTAGTTTCTATCCCAGGGCAGTAACTCTATTGAATTCTATTATATAGTGCAATATTAAAGCAATATCAGGTTTTAAATTCAATTGTATAGAATGGGAAGGATGTGTGTTTGTGTTTTATTTTTATTGTTATAATGTACACTGAAGACATTTAATTTCGTTGTACAAGGTGCAATAACAATAAACAAAACTAAATTGGTGTGGAGCCTTCTTGGAACTGTTGAAAGGACTGTGTTATAGACTGGAGATTGATGATGTTGCATCCCACTTCCCCTCTGATAAGAGAAGGCTGTTCAGTTTTGACATGCTGTAGATGGCCTCTTTGACCCCTCATTTTACACACACACACACACACACACACACACACACACACACACACACGTGTTGAATATGGATCTGTTGGTAACACTTAAAGATGCTGCATTTTTTCCTGGGCTTTGTAACCTTCCTTAGTTCTGTGGTGGCAGGAAAATTGAAGTTTATGTTGAGGAAGTGTCATTAAACACCTACTTCTATTCTGAAGTCTCTTGGGGACAACTGTGAAACATTTTCATAGCAGTCATGCTCAGCTGTTGGGGAATATGGTTGCTTTAACACCCTGAGAAATTTTTTTGCCCATGCCTGTGTATTTTGCCAATTTCCCTGTTGAAACTTTAAAAAATAAATAAATTTATAATCCTAGACAGGGGATCATTTTGGAGGGAAAAATTTGGCAAAGTTATGTAGAAAACATGCACATTTATGTGTTTTTGCCCACATTTATAATGTTGCAGAATCATTAATATTGGCTTCAGCTACATTTGTCAACCTGTTAGTAAGATACAAAAGGTTGGAATTTTTTAAAAATGTGTGTCTGTTCTTTTCACTCTTGCTTCTGGGAGGATGTTCATAAAATAATTTATTCTCTTGAATAAATAATGAATTGTTCAATTAGTTATTTTTCAATGTTAATTACATGTTTATTTTCTTTTACCTTTTCATTTTTTCTGATTTTTGACTTTTTCAAGTTAAAATTTCAAGTTGAAATTCAAATTTTTATTTAAGATAGGAACTTTAAAACCTTTGACAAGGTTCTAAGCTAAGCTTTCAAATCTATATGTAGGATTAGATTCCCTTCAGAAATTCCTGAGTATAGATGATATGTATTTACATTTTAACAAATCATGCATTTACATTATTACAAATTAATTAAGGTTAATAGTCTATTATTTTACTAAAATATTTTAATTTGCAGTCTTATGGCAACATGTTTCTGGTAAAGGAGACTGGTATGTTTTCATGATCATAGAAGCCACCTCTTTTTTTTTATAGTAGATCCATGGACATGCCATATGTAGAGATAAACACAGTATTAGTTCAGTTTATTTTGGTCATAAACCAGCTCAAAATTAATTCAAAATTAAAACACTTGATTCCTAAATAGTGAGTAGTAAAAATGACCGTTAATGTTCAGAACTGTGAAACCTAAATATGAATGGCTGATTAAAATAAAACAGAGTAAAACTAAAAATAAGTACGCAGCTTGCCTGAGCAAATGATACATCTAAAAATGCTTATTGATAAATTAGGCAAATGCTTTAGAAAACAAAACAGATCCTGATCTGAAATAGCATAATAAGAGTTATACAGTACAAAATAGCTCATTGTGCTAGAATGTTAAATAAGTCATTAAACCATAATCACACAAAATCCTCCTCTTCCTCCTCCTCCTCCTCTTCATCATCATCATCAGCCTTCCTACTGCAAATAAAGCATGTCCTTTCATAAATGGGAAGTGAGCTCATGCTGTATAATTCAAGAACATATAATTCAAAAGTGCTGTTATTCTAATTTGTATATTCTTCATGGTGAAATAATAGGTATATGTTCAATTTTGTCCGATGAAAACTCTCTAACATTACATATATCAGATTTACATTACATGATCTGATCCCTTTGAAAAGAGCATAGAATCTGTCAGGGGAACTCAGAGTACAAATCAAACACAAATTTTATTTTCTGATAAAACAGCACGCTGGTTAGAATGCAGTATTGCAGGCTAATTTTGCTGGCAGCCAGCAGTTCAATCTAGGTTGACTCAGCCTTCCACCCTTCTAAGGTTGGTAAAATGAGGACCCAGATTCTTGGATGCAATATGCTAACTCTGTAAGCCACTTAGAGGGGCCTGTAAAGCACTAAGTATATAAATCTAAGCACTATTGCTACTGCTGTAAACTACAGAAAGCATTTTATTATGCTGGAGAAAGTACCTTTAGTCATAATATAATGGCAGCAGATAGTTTATTTAATATTCAAGCTTCCCGATCATTGTATTTTTTGCAAATAAAGCATTTCTTTTTTATACAAATCTGTAAGTGGCATTTTTGAACCAAGTAAAATACTACATCCTGGGCAGCAACTTTAGGAACATCAAATTTAATTTCTTCACAACTCATGGAAATTGTTTGCAATGTTAATTTTTTTTGTAAGTTGAATTAGGGTGCTGAAGCTGTTTGGCTTCGCACTTCACTTGTTTTCTTCTCTATACCCACACTGTAATATATTCTGCAATATTGTTAAGTACACTAGCACAACTAAATAGCTGAAAATAGCTTTCTTTATTACATTGCATCAGCTACAGTGTGAAACTCAGGATTGACTTTGCATAAAACACCATCACATGAAGAAGCCAAACAGTAATGCTTGCAGGTTTGTTTTTAAAACCTAGAGAATGCAAGAAACTTGAGGACAATACTAAAATAAATTGTTTCCCTTCTCCATTTTCTTTGTTTTCATCCCAATAACTCATTGGGGGGTGGGGGGTGTAAAAAAGTTTATGAACCCATATAAAGCAATACAGTACATAAGAAGTTTACTTTCCCTGTAAAAGCCATCTGATGAATTTAGATATCTTCAGCCACGTTTTGCATTTAAATGAAACTACTAGGTGAAGTCATCTGTCAGTTCAGGAACTTGTACTGGTATTGTAAATATGCTTCTCAGTTGTATAACCCAATCCTGAGGTTCACAGACGAAGCTGAGCTGGTGTCTGTAGAGGTATTCAGGTGTGAATGAGAGTGATCCCTGATTCAGCCTGTCAAAATTGAATGATTATGGCTACCTAAGTCCCTTGGCTTTGAATAGGGCTGTATTTCCACATTGCATTTTCCCATCTGAGACTAGGATACAATCTGTACAACAATACATCTACTGTTCAAAGAGCAGATAGCAACTATGGCCAGGAAGACTTTTGATCTATCCACATGATAGATCAATTGTACCCTTCCCTTGATTTTATACAGGACCAGCCTTGAAGATTATCTCAAAACTTCCACAATATAACACTGAGGACAGTAATGAATTCTTGTTATGCCCATGTGTTATCACTGCTTTATAAACTGCATTGACTCCCAGTGGGCCTCCAGGAACAATTCAAGATGATGGGTGACATTTATAAAGCTCTTCATGGCATAGGCCTGATTATTTGAGAGACTAACTGTGCATGGTCATTTTTGTCTTGTCTGCTATGGTTGGGCAAATGTGTGCACTCCAGGTTCATTCCATGAAATGAGTCATTTGTGGAACCAATGATTGTTGGTTATGACCCGTGCCTTTTGGAATGATTCTTAGTCATGGCCCCTGTCCTCTGGAAAAACATTGCTCCAGAAATATGCATTATTCTCATTCTTCAAGTATTGACCTCAAGTATAGAATTCTTTTCACATCTGGCCCTGATCCCATGCTTCAGTCTATGGTATCTCTGGCAACTATGTTGTATATTTTGTTAGGACAGTCAAGTTTTTCCTCCCCAAAATATGTATTTTTAAACATATTGCAAGCCCAGAGTCTTTTCAGAATCAGGTGGCCTCAAAATCCACTTAAAAAGTCAGTAAATGCTTTCTTTCCCACAATTAGCCTTCAACAGTTTAGTCTCTGAATGTATGTTTTGAGGCTATGATATTGAGTTTACAGCTTCCTTTGTTAAAATACAGTTTTTAAAAAGAATACTAGGCTTCATGCCTTCCCCAACTTTCTTGGTTTTTTGGTTTTTGGTTACCAAGTTTTCAGAATTTTATTGTACAAATGGAGTTAAACACAGCAATATATTTTTTTCACATGGTAAATCATGTAATGTCAATGATAAATGTAGCAAGTTTGAGGCTAAACACTTAGTGGGATGTAAAATAGCTATAATTTTCCTGTTAAATGAAATGTATTTCAGGAGTTTGGGTCAAAAATAGTTTACTGTATTCAATATATTAAGTGACAGAATTATTAGAGCTCATGGTACCAATGAACCATACACAGCACTAATATTCATGATGTGGTGAGGTTTATGAAAGAAGTCTAGAAACATAATGGTGTGATGAGCAATGTTTAGTTTGAGATGAATTATATATTTTCTTCTCCTTTCTGGTATGATTGACATACAGTTTGAACACCTAATATTAATATGCAGTGAGCTACTGCCAAGGGGAGTAGAGACCAGTGAACATGATTCAGACATTGCAGAAAGAATTGTAAATGGTACAATCTCATTTTATGAAGGATGAAAGTATTACAGTTTAAAGCATATTCTTGTATTCTGCTATATAGATAGCTGACTTCTGGGAACTGCATATGAATCTGGATACTGAGTAAATATCAAAACAAAACAAATACAGAGACAGAGACAAAACAATTATTTGTATAAAGTAGTTTTCCATGTATGGTGTCTTTCAGAGATGTTAGACTATACTGACACTGTAGTCATTGACTACGGTCTATATTTGGAGAGATCTATAATGTGGGAGATCTAATACAGGTAAACTATATAAGATAAAAACCAGCATCTATATTGAAACAGTGAAGTATGTCTTCAGAGGTGGTAACTTTTCTTTTATTGAACATGTTTTCTTCCCATAACCATAAAAAATAATAGCAACCTAGCATCACAGAATAACTTTGTGTTGTGTGTGCTTATGGATTTGGATGCCCAATTTAGACATTTTAACCAGTGTTGAGAAAGACAGGGAAAATATTGAAAATAAAATGTTTTGAGCACTCATAAATGCCCTCACCAGTTTCGTAGGCTTCCATTTTCCAAAGAAAGGTATCTACTGATCACTGGTTGGTTCATGTGACCAGAAATAATATTTTCAAATATAACTTACAATGGGCCTATGCGACAGTTTCTATTACCTACTTGAAAGGGAAGTGATCTCTTTATTTAACCCCTTGGGCCAGCTATCTGTTTGAGTATTTAACCTGAATGAACATGGGTTCTTGCCTTCAGACACTGTTTCCTTTGGGGACAATTTTCAACTACTTTCAGCTTTCCTGTGGGCTTCCCAGTACCAATTTGGCATAATTGCATCTTTCCATACACTTTGGTTGTTTAGCCTTTTACAGCTATCATTAGGTATAATTAAAAAGCAATTTGTGCAAGGTCTCAATTGCTTTTGTTTTCTAAAAAAAAGTATCTTGGATCTTTCATTTTCAGCACTGTGAGAAACATTGAAAGATAATAGAAAGTTCCTAAAGCTTTCATTGAAACTGAAATGGAAAATTTCCTTTTTTCCTGGAAACAGTTTATTTGTAAAATTTATATTCTGCTTTTCTCCAGGAGTTTAAGGCAAGATATGTATTAATTCATTTTCATGTTTTTTTCCAAAATTTTCACTGTGAACAAGATTGAGAGATAATGACCTAGATTGTTCCTGCCTGCTTCTATGGTTATTGAATATTCACAGTCCTATTTCAATGACTTTATTACTGCATTCCATTACAGATGCTAAAAACCCACAAGATACAGAACCCTGCTTTCTATCCCCAAAGCATATTAAAAAGAACTATTTACATAGGCAAAGTTTTGTGAACTACCAATCTGGTTCTATAGATCATACTATCTGTACTGTATCATGTTAACTGATTTCTAGGTTGTTTCAAGATCTAATTCTAAGTTCTCATAAAATCCTATAACATATAACAGTCATAAAATGACTGAAAAGTCATTTCTTACATACTACTGAAGTCATTTTCAGGGGTTTTAGTTTATTATTCTTGCCTGGTTGTAGTATGTTGGATGGTTGTTTGAAAGTGGACTTCCCAAGAGTAGGTCCAAATCCTCAAAAAGAGTGACATTTTGTTATATTTTCATTGTCAGGTACAATTCAGCAATTCCTAATAAAAATAGACTTTCTGTGGCATAAAGCCTATAACAAAAGTAGGGTCCTCATGTCATAGAAGTTGCATTGAACCTCTGCCACCTGTTCTTGTGGTGCCTGGAACACTACAATATTCCATTGATGATATTAGATTACAAACTGATAAGTAACAGTGCTATTGTTTCTAGTCTATTTTAGGGGGGGGGGAGTTGTAAAACCACAGGAAATATTGACATATTAACCTTTCAGAATGCTTAAAATTTCTGTATATCAATGAAATTCTAAGCCTCCATAACTAGATTAAAATGGCTAAAACTGGCACATCCCAAACATATCATAAGGAAGGAAGGAAGGAAGGAAGGAAGGAAGGAAGGAAGGAAGGAAGGAAGGAAGGAAGGAAGGAAGGAAGGAAGGAGAGAGGGAGGCACAATATTTAATGACCATCAGATTGTCTAGTTCTACCTTATATAATTTTATTATTTGTACTGTATTAAGTGGTGTGATCTATTTTTATTCTCTGTGAGATTGGCACTTGCTATGATTAGCCTTTTTGTTTTAACTGATATAATTTCAGCATGCTTTTCTTTCATGTTTGGATTGTCAGAAAATATAAGTAAGCAGTTACCTGTAAAGATCAAAACAGCTGAATACATTTCAAAGTTAGTATTATCCATTTAAGGGTAAAATATCAACACCTTTCTTAACTACAGATTTCCAGCTAAAAAGTAAAATAATACATGCATTTATTTACTTGTACAGAAATGTTATTGTCTATTCCAAATACTCTTTTAACTTTCCCAGTAGATTTATGATAAACCAAACTGTGCTGCCATATAAACTCAGCACAGAATATGGTTCACATTTATAGAAGAACTCAAGACTGTAATACATCCTCAGATAGTAATTTTGACTTTCAAATTAAATGTAGCTAATGTTCTAGCTGTTTCAGGGGTGGGATTCAAATTTTTAACAACCAGTTCTATGGGCATGGCTTAGCTGGTAGGCGTGGCTTGGTGGTCATGTGACTGGGTGGACATGACTTGGTGGTCATGTTATTGGCTGGGTGTAGCCAACTCAATATCACTCACATTGAAGCACACATCTCCTCACCTGGCCTCTCATGACTGTGGGGATGCTGCAACAGTCGTAAGTGTGAAAAATGGTCATAACTCACTTTTTTCAGTGCCATTGTAACTTTGAATGGTCACTCTACACAAGCAAAGTACCAGCAAAGGAGGGGAAAAAAACTCCAGAGACGTTCCTGAGACAGGAAGTCTAGTCCTGTCAAGAATGTAATAAGGGCTAACGGAGAGGCAGTTTCTGTAAGCAACACTAGAATGTTTCCTTCCTACCTTCCTTACAGGATTAGACCAGTAATTTCTTCTAACAACCGGTTCTCCGAACTGCTTAGAATGTTAACAACCGGTTCTACAGAATAGGTGCGAAATGGTAGAATCCCACCCCTGAGCTGTTTTAATTGAATTCAATGCAGGGAGAAAAGTTATATATTTTGTAATTTTATTTCAATAAAGTAGAATCAATGGTATAAAAAATAATCAGTCTTTACTGTTCATATATATGTACCATGTGTATTGTGTGTGTTGCTCATTAATTGTGAGGGAAGCAAATTTTTCCTCAAAATGGTGCTTCTGATTGTGGAGCCAGCTTTTTATCTACAATATTAGATCTACAACTGGACCCTGAAATTGCAGTGGATTGTACAATTCCTGCATGGCAAAATCACTTTTGTGGATTTTTTTTTTTTTTTCAAAAAAAATCTGTATCATATTTCTCAACATAGGTATAGCTCAGATATGATTTATATTTCTTAAGCTATATTGATTTGAGATTTTCTTTGTTGTTTTGATTTAGTACAGTAAACAGAATTATTCATAAATATATAAAGCAGCACTAATCATTTTTTAGAAATGTTTATTTTATAAAAACAATAGCCCTTGAATGTTATGCCACCTGTAGTCTATCCCCTACCTGGTTTAAAACATTAAAAACATTGTACCTATTTAAAGAAAACAAATGTCAAAAATGTCATAAAGTAAAACCACAATATTTGAATGAATTGCAGGGTGTCCAGTGAAGAAATGCCATTTTGTAGCTCTTAATCTACATCACTTCTATAGATGGATAGAAATTTTAAATTAAACTTTCTGATTTCAAAAAGCTAGGACTTACCCCATGAGTCCATGGCCAAAGTTTAATCAAGGAATGTTATATACAGAGTATACTTTCCTCAAGGAAACCAGAAACAGACATTATATTTGTCAAGATCAAATCAGACATTAATCTGTCTTATTTGTCTGCACTTATTTATTTTAGTGGGGCATCAAATTCATATGAGCAATTATTTAAGAAAGTAAGTGCTAACACAGAAAGATATAAACTATGTGCTTACAAAGATGGTATCCATCTGGTAACTGATGACTTACAGAATTCTGTGAATTTCTCTTAGTCTCTCTCTCTCTCTCTCTCTCTCTCTCTCCTCCCTCCCTCCCTCTCCCTCTCCCTTTCTGTCTCCCTCCCTCCCTTAGATTTGTTTTAATAATATTCTATGCAAAACCGATGAAGCAAATAGAAACTTGAAATACTGATCCTTTTGGAGAGTTCACCTTTATCTATAATTTATGGCAAATATTAGAGTGAGAATTCAAAGAGTTATAGATATGCTGTCTGAGCTATTGGGGATGATCTACATCTGCAAATGGCAGCATTACTTACATTTTGTGATAAGTTTAATTGATTTTAAGCAAGACTAAGTCTAATTTCTTTAAAATAAACATCTTTCTTTGGGCTTAGCTTTAAAAACTAAGCAGGTGCTTGATAGTCTCATTAACATCAGTTAAATTCTACAATATTTAATTTGGATTGGGCCATACTTTATATGCTTTATAATATGTCTGTGTTAATTTGTTTAAATTTGTTAAGTATTACCATATGTCTGTGTTAATTTGTTTAAATTTGTTAAGTATTACCATATATGGCCATAGAGTGGAGTCGGCTAGCACAGCGGTCACCACCTGGTGGCCCATGGCCCATTGGTGGGCCGTGAGAAAATTTTGGTGGGCTGCAGAGAAATCTCACCCCCAGAACACCCCCACAAAGCAATTAATCCATGCTGTGCAGAAACACAAGGCTGCTCACCTCACATAAACTGCAGAAACCCTCCTGACCCACTCACTCCTTACCTGGCAAACTTGTCTGCTAAGTTGCCATTTTTCCTTTTTCTGACCATCATCTGTTCTGCTGTGCTGGGAGATTTAGATTAGCTAGGAAGCAGGAAATGGTTGGATTTCTTGCTTTCTAGCTAAGCACTGCCAAACCTCCCTTAGGACTGAAGGTTTGCTTGCAAGCAAATTCAGTGCAGACTCACGGAAAGCAAATTTGAGAGACTGAGCTAGCCAATGGCAGATAGATAGATCACTGAATGATTCTGTGAGCAACTCAATCTGCTGCTTTGCCTGATTTTGGATAAAAGTTGCTTTTTTAATTAAAAAAAATCAATATTTACATACATGGTGTGTTGTGAGTTAATTTTGTCAGTTTGCTTGCAAGCAAATTTTATGTGACAGACTGAGCTAGCCAATGGCAGATAGATAGATTTCTGAATGAATCTGTGATTTTGTGAGCAACTCAATCTGCTTGCCTGCTTTGCCTGCTTTTGGATAAAAGTTGCTCTTTTTTATAAAAAATTCTATATATAAATATTTATAATATTTACATACAAGCCATGCCCAGCCAGTCAGATGACCACCAAGCCATACCCACAAATTAGGCCATGCCCACAGAACCAGTTAGTGGTCCCTGGGATCTAAAATTATGAGTTTGGTGGTCCGTGAGGTCCAAAAAGTTGGTGACTCCTGGGCTAGCAGACTCCACTCATTGGCCCAGCAACTGGTGGGAGAAATAAAGTCCCGTCAGTGGCTGAAGCCTTGGACGGTGCCGGCTACAAAATAGTTGCTGCTTCTAGAACAGTTGTGGATCTATTCCAGGGGAAACAAGGTACATCTCCAAAACACTAGCATTGGGGAAAAGGCATTTTTTCCAACCTAGTGGAACTTCTCTGTATATATACATGGAAAAGAAAAGTTCACATTCCACAGCTTTTCATTGTGAGCTTCACAATTATCTTAAATTTATGGAGCAAAGGCAGGCTAGAAATCTAACAAATTAATTTTAAAAATGTACACTTCAGGTAATATCTTCCTTCCACTTTAATCTGTACTTCTCCTCTGGTAGGTAATACTCTTAAAATCAATGCTTCTTGTTTTATTAAAACAGAGTAATTTAAAAAACCACTTTTTGACAGATAACATTTTATGGTATTTGAAGGGCAAAGGAGTTCTACAAGAACAGAACTCCTGGGACAGACTGAGGAACAGTTACGTAGCAGTAGAGCAACATGAAATGACCTATGTTCTCAGTGCTCTTGTCAATTATTTGCTTCTTGGGAGTTGGGTGGGGGAGTAGGCTCTGCAAGCAGGAAAATTAGAAGAATACAGCTGAAAAGCAGTCTTTTGTCAGAAAAGCAAGATAGATTTTGATATATCTTACCCAGACAGTTACTGTGTAATGGATTTATTTTTTGATTAATTGAAATCTGCTAATTAACTGTTGTAGTTCACAAAGTCATATTAATCTGGAATCCTGCTCTGTAAGCATTTCTTTTTAACACAGTTGTCCTCAATGTGATCCTAGCCCAGGGAGCTGGAGTTAAAGCTCACAGGCTTTCCAGCAGACCCTTAGCTAATTTGACCTGGAAATTTTGTTAGCTATAATCCTAATAGGACAGTGGGCTTGAGAAAGTTGTCTCCTTTTCTTCTCTCTTTCCTTTGTTCCCTTAAGTTACCTTCCCATACAGTTGCTATTTTCATTATGATGAAAAACAGTAAATACAGGAATAAGCATCCTCATTTGTCCATTTCTCCAACACAATGGCATAAGCCATGCTGGCACATTGGTTAGAATGCAGTATTAAAGGCTATTTCTTCCCAGTGCCAGGAGTTTGATCCTGACCTGCTCAAGTTGACTCAGCCTTTCATCCTTCTGAGGTCAGTAAAATGGGGGCCCACATTGTTGGAGGTAATATACTGACTCTTTAAACCACTTAGAAAGTGCTGTAAAGCACTATGGAGTTTGGACCGGTATTTAAGTGCTACTGCTATTCTCAATAACCTGCTATTCTCAATAACCTGCCAAATAACAAAGAGAAATTTAATTTAAATGACAGAGGTAGATGATTCCTGCATGCAAAATGAGATGGAAAAGAATGTGCATTTGTGTTTACGCACATATGTGTGTGTGTGTGTGTGTGTGTGTGTGTGTGTGTGTGTATTTGTTGTTGTCAAATTGCAAAGTTGTGTCTGATCCATCGTGATCCCATGGATAATGTTCCTCCATGCCTTCCTGGTTCAGAAAAATATATATTTTATATATATATATATATATATATATATATATATATATATATATATATATATATATATATATATATGGATCTTTGGTTGTTCGGGTTTTCTCCCGTGTAAGATTCGAAGTATCTAGGCAACGTTTCGATGAAGTCTCATTCATCATCTTCAGGCTTCTGTCTCCGGCTCTGTGCTTCTCAGAGTAATGTGAGATTGCAGCTGCTTCCTCCTTTTAACTGCCAGTGGGGGTGGGACTTGATTGGGTGGGGGCTTGGCTGTGTTCTGATTGGGTGGGGGTGTGTTCTCATTGGTAGGGGGTTTGGCTGTGTTCTGATTGGTTGGGGGGTTAGCCGTGTTCTGATTGGTTGGAGGCGTGTTCTGTTCAGGTGGGGGCTTGGTTGTGCTCAGGTTAGTCTTAGTTGCTGGGGGATTTGAGCTGGTGAGTTGTGATCTTGCTGTTTGGCTTCGAGTTCGTGGTTGTGCTGCATCTTCAAGATACACAAAGAAGGAACCCCACTCAGACCAATAGTCAGCTCCATAGGCTCACCTCTACAAAACCTGGCCAAATTTCTTGCCAAACAACTACAACCCTATGCAGAATCCATCAACTCACACGTAAGAAACTCATTCCAGTTCATCGAGATCATAAAGAAACAAAACTTACAACCTAACAACCTACTAGTAAGCTTCGATGTCATATCCCTCTTCACCCAAGTGCCAATAAAAGAAGCCTTGACAGCCATCCAAAACAAATACAACCCCCCCAAGCACATCCTAGATCTGACCAACCACTGCCTATCCAATACATACTTCACCTACAATGGACAAAAATACAAACAAATAGAAGGAGCACCCATGGGATCACCCTCTCACCTGTCATCGCAAACCTCTACATGGAACACTTTGAAACACAAGCTCTAGAAAAATACGACCACAAACCCAAACTCTGGCTCAGATACGTAGATGACACCTTCATAATCTGGCCACACGGGAAAGAAAAACTGAACAACTTCCTCACACACCTCAACAGCCTACACCCCAAAATACAATTCACCATGGAAACAGAAGCCAACAATCAACTTCCTTTCCTAGATGTCTTGGTATACAAAAGACCCAATGGCTCCCTAGGACACACCATCTACCAGAAGAAAACACATACTAACCGCTATCTACATGCACTCTCACACCACCACCCAGCACAGATCAATTCCGTAGCCAAGACACTCATCTCCAGAACAAAATGCTTAGCCGATGAACAACACCAAAATACCGAACTACACACTCTCACCAACGTACTTACAGCCAATGGATTCCAAAGAAAGAAGATTACCCACCTAATCCAAAAAGAAACCCCAACCAAAATCCAAGACAGAGAACAAGAAAACGGCAAAGCCCTCCTCCCATATATAAAAGGCACTACAGACAAAATTAGCAAGATCCTCCAAAAACACAACATCAAAACAGCATTCTGCACAAACAGAAAAATATCCACCATCCTAAGAAACCCCAAAGACAAAATCGAATTAGAAAACCAAGGAGTATACGAAATCCCCTGCACTGCCTGCCCTACCACATACATTGGACAAACTAACAGAAGAATAAGTGCACGCATTGAAGAACATAAGAACTCAATCAAAAAGAAGAAACGACCTCTTCCCTGGTCCAACACCTCAAAGCCACAGGACATGAAATTGATTTTAAAAATACCAGAACCATCGCCAAAACCGAACACTTCAACAGCAGAATAATCAGAGAAGCCATAGAGATAGAAAAACGCCCACACAGCATGAACAAACGAGATGACACCTCCCGCCTTCCAGCCATTTGGAAACACACCCTCATGAACAGACGAGTACCTAACATGAAGAAGGACACCAGACCCACACCCATGAGAGCCACACAAGATGCCACCACCACACTTCCATGTAGAAAACAGACTCACACCCACTCAGAAGATGAGACACGACCATGGACCAGAAGCTGCACTGCAGCTGCATCACTACCCACTTCAAACCCCTCCGAGCCATACATGAAGCAAACCGACACCCACTATGAAGATGCAGCACGCACCACGAACTCGAAGCCAAACAGCAAGATCACAACTCACCAGCTCAAATCCCCCAGCAACTAAGACTAACCTGAGCACAACCAAGCCCCCACCTGAACAGAACACGCCTCCAACCAATCAGAACACGGCTAACCCCCCAACCAATCAGAACACAGCCAAACCCCCACCCAATCAGAACACAGCCAAGCCCCCACCCAATCAAGTCCTACCCCCACTGGCAGTTAAAAGGAGGAAGCAGCTGCAATCTCACATTACTCTGAGAAGCACAGAACCGGAGACAGAAGCCTGAAGATGATGAATGAGACTTCATCGAAACATTGCCTAGATACTTTGAATCTTACGCGGAGAAAACCCAACAACCAAAGATCCACATACAAATACCGACCGAAACAAATATATATATATATAAAATATAATTTTATATAATATCATATATAATATATATATATATATATATATATATATATATATAATATAATATTCTGAACCCACACATAAATGGGTGTAGATGTCCAACACATCACTTGATGTGTGTTCATGAATGCCCGCCTATTTGATGTATCTCCACAAGAGTGTAGATATTCACAAGTATAGCACTAACATATTTTAACCAAAAGGCAAAATAGACAATGACCTGAGCATGGAGGCGTTACTTAGTTAATTTCCAATGAATATTCACTATAAAAAATTGTCAAATTTCTAAAGACAGAACAAAGCTGAGACCATACTTAATTTTTCATGTATTTCCTGTCCTAATTCTATATCTGACCATAAATTTCCCATATGGAAATCATGAACATATGATGTGTTTTCCTTTCAATATTCAGATTCTTATATATGTTTGGTAACAGTTTTTATTAATGTTATTTTACATAATCTTCACAGTGTGCATTGCATGCAAACTTTTTCCTTGGTATTTTTATATGCAGACAAAAATGCACAGCCAAGTTCAGAATATTTAATTATTATTTCATATATTATTCAACTATCCTATAGGTAAAAAAAGAGTAAATTAGAGAACTTCATATTTATATCCAAACAAAGGGAATTCCTGCATGGTCCTCCATCCAAATATACTCCAGGGATGAGCTTGCTTAGCTTCTGAGATCAGTCAATTACTGATACAGAACTAGTGCATTGCTTGCTGATGGATCCTTCAACTTCTCTTTTCCATTATTTTAGATCTACCACACAGATGGGTATTACAAATGGCATCCTTATTGCCCTGACTTATGACTTGTTGTATTCCTATTTTTCTTTATTTTTTGTCACTTTCTATTTATTAGAACTTCATGGTTCCCCCAGTGTAGAGCCAAAAATATCCCTCTTGCTATTTTTCACTGGTGAAAACATGTGCCAGAGATAGGTCTGAGTTAACTGCAGACAGTTTGATAAGATATAGACATCATAGATCATATATATGACTTTATTGCAAATCTAGAGGAAATTAACTTTTGAATGACTTATGGCACTCTCTCTGAAATCATGTTCTAGGAAGAATTCTTCTTTAACTTTGTACAGACAGTTATGCATCTGATATCTCTGTAGCATAGCAGTGTTAAACAGGCCATGTTTAACAGCTGTGTCCTGACAAAATGCAAATTTTGAACTCCATAACTAATAGATTAAGAATACTTTCATATACTTTTTTTCTTCAGTAACCATAGCTAATTCAACTTGTAATAGGGCTACTGTAATATTTATTTCATAGTTATGTTTATTTAATTTAATGCAATTCAAAGGACTTGGGGTCAGGAACATATGCTAATTTCTCTACCTAGTCCTTATTTCTGGTTGTCCAATGCCAATCTGAGAAAGACCCCTATTAGGAGAATAAATTGGTATATTAGTGAATTTTTTTAACATGAAAAACTTGATTAGAAATAACTGTAAATAATCCAAATCATCCTACTCCTATTTGGTGAATTCATAATGTAGTTTTAGGCAAGGTGTTATTTCCTATCCCTCTTTTGGATATGAAGATAATTTATACTTTTTGCCAAGGTTTGAAACATATGGTTGAAAGATCATAAGATTGCAAGTTACTGCCTTAGAGAAATGTGACTCACAATACATGTGCCTTCAAAAGGCATGTGCTCATCATTGAATTACCAAAGAAATATGCCTTTTTTCTTCTTTTGCTATTCTTTGTGTTTAATTTTAACGGTGTTCTGGTTAGTTAATGACACTTATTTATGTCTGTACCTGTTTGCTTTTTCTCTCAAAAAGGGATGGGCAATGGAATATTTTGAAGTTGATAGATTGTCAAACCCTGATTCAAAATAATTGGCATACTTCTTAAGTTATTTGGGACTGCTTTTCATAGTGAATGTTATTTGCTGCTCTCTGATGGTGGAATGATAATAGTCCTTTTTATATCCCTTCCATTGTAGATTAAAAATAAGAAAGGGTACAAGCTCATTGGCCATTCATTTAAATACATTGAAAACATTTCAGGTATTGGCTATTGTGAGGAAGGGTTCAAGATAAAGTTTCTTCTGTACCAAAATAAGTGATCTCTGAAATTTGGCTAAAAAAAGGATAACAATTTATTTTAATTGGTTGCATGTAAATAGCTCTGAGGGCTGTTTTGGTTGGTGTGGAACATTAATAAAATGCTTTAAATGCATTATCAATAGCAAAATAACTATTCTCCAACATATCCACATTTTAGTCTATATTTCAGCTTGGCTTTGTTGTGTATATTTTTGTGTGTGCATGTGTCCATAATAAATATACTATACACGTACTCAAAAGAAAATCCATGCGCCTCAGAGGTGGAATTCAAATTTTTTAACAATTGATTCTGTGAGCGTGGCCTAATTTGTGGTTGTGGCTTGGTGGTCATGTGACTGGCTGGATGTGGCTTGCTGACTGGGCATGGCTTGGTGGTCATGCGACTGGCTGGGCATGACTTGTATGTAAATATTATAAATATTTATGTAAATATTGATTTTTTTTAATAAAAAAGAGCAACTTTTACCCAAAATCAGGCAAAGCAGGCAGGCAAATTGGGTTGCTCACAGAATCACAGATTCAGTCAGAGATCTATCTTTCTGCAATCTAATAGCTGAGTCTGCACTGAAAAATAAAAGCTTCAGCCCTAAGGAAGGTTCAGCTCTCCAATGATTTCCTGCTTTCTAGCTAATCTAAATCAGCACAGCAGAACAGCTGATGGTTGAGAAAAAAAGGAAAAATAGCAACTTAGCAGGCGCTTATACCGGTAAGAAGTGAGTGGGCAGGGAGGGGCCAGCCAGTGGCACAATTTGCCAGTTTTCTGAACTGCACAGAACTGTAACAATTGGTTCTACAGAACTGGTCTGACCAGGTAGAATCCCACCCCTCATGCATCTTTAGTAATAGCTCCTATGTTAATGTATACAACATTGCAATGGTTTTATTTAATTGTTATTTGAATAAAGTCTAATCAACTATACATGCACACGTTACACACATAGATTTAGTCCAAAACTGATATTTCAGTATTTTGAAAAATCCCAAATTGTTTCATTATACAAACTTACTTGCTGCAGTATACAATACTTCTATAGCTAGTGATACCATTGATACTCAATGACTTATTCCAACTCGTTCATCCTGAAATGATTAATGCTCCTCTCCAAGCAAAACTGTTCAAAGAGACAGAAAAGAATAATAGTCCCTTGTTAACAATGGTTCTTTGAAAACAAAAGCCAAAACACAGAGAGAGTGCCCATTAGACTTGAACTGATGACAGGCTATGGTCAATAATTTTTATAGCTCTGCTAAACCTTAATTGTTATATGCAGAAATATAACAAGTACACATAGAGAAAGGTTCTGCAGTGGTTTTTACAACAGTGTTTTTTTTTTTTTCATACATGCCTTAAATTAGAATTACTAGAACATATTTCTTAAATATATAGTGAACAAAAATATATGAGGGCAGGAACAAGCCCTACAATTTTAAATGACATTATGGTGTAATCCTATGCTCAAAAACAACCCCCACTGAATTCAGTAGATGTCAGGTAAGGAATTTAATACGGTAATTTGATCCATAGAAAATCAACAAAGTCAAAACAAGATCTTTCTATGGAAAGCCTAAAGTTATCTCAAGTTTCCTCTAGGCTGTAGGGATTTGGGTTGCTAGAATTTTCTCTATTGATTATGCTTGCTAATCATTTTGGGCCACATTTATATGTTCAGGAGCAGGTTGAGGAAGATTGAATTGAGGAATATTGTACAGAATAGAATAGAATACTTTATTGGCCAAGTGTGATTGGACACACAAGGAATTTGTCTTGATGTAAATACTCTCAGTATACATAAAGAAAAGGTACATTCGTTAAGAATCAAGAATCATAATGTATAACACTTAATGATAGCCATAGGGTACAATCAACAATCAAATCATACTAGGAAAAAGTCAATATAAATCGTAAGGATACAAGCAATAAAATTACAGTCGTACAATCACAAGTGGGAGGGGATGGGTGATAAGGAGTAATGAGAAGATTAACAGTAATAGTAGTGTACATTTTGTAAGTAGTTGAACAGTGTTGAGGGAATTATTTGTTTAGCAGAGTGATGGCTTTTGGGGAAAAACTGTTCTTGTGTCTAGTTGTACTGGTGTGCAGTGCTCTATAGTGTCGTTTTGAGGGAAGGAGTTGATAAAATTTATGTCCGGGATGTGGGCTGTCTGTAAATATTTTCACAGTCCTCTTTTTGACTTGTGCAGTATACAGGTCCTTAATTGAAGGCAGGTGGGTAGTAATTGTTTTTTCTGCAGTCCTAATTATCCTCTGAAGTCTGTGTCTGTCCTGTTGGGTTGTAGAACCAAACCAGACAGTTATAGAGGTGCAGATGATAGACTCAATAATTCCTCTGTAGAACTATATCAGCAGCTCCTTGGGCAGTTTGAGCTTTCTGAGTTGGCGCAGAAAGAACATTCTTTGTTGTGCTTTTTTGATGATGTTTTTGATGTTAGGTGTCTATTTTAGGCCATGTGATATAGTAGAACCTAGAAATTTGAAGGTCTCTACTGTTGATACCGTGTTGTCTAGTATTGTAAGAGGTAGTAGTATGGGAGGGTTTCTTCTGAAGTCTACCACCATTTCTATGGTTTTGAGTGTATTCAGTTCCAGATCGTTCTGATTACACCATGAGGCAAGTTGTATAATCTCCTGTCTGTATGCAGATTCATCGTTGTCTTGAATGAGACCAATCACTGTTGTGTCATCAGCAAACTTCAGTATTTTAACAGATGGATCATTTGTGATGCAGTCATTGGTATATAGGGAGAAGAGAAGTGGAGATAGCACACAGCCTTGGGGGTGGGGGCTGTGCTGATTGTACAGGTTCAGATGTGATTCCTCCTAGCTTCACCTGCTGCTTCCTGTCTGTTAGGAAGCTTATGATCCACTTACAAGTGTGTTCAGGTACGCTAGTTGGTTTAATTTACTTAGAAGAGTGTCTGGAATGATGGTACTGAATGTTGAACTGAAGTCTACAAAGAGGACCCTTGCGTAGGTATTTGGAGATTCAAGGTGTTGTAGGATGTAATGCAGAGCCATATTAACAGCTTCATCTGTTGATCTATTTGCTCGGTATGCAAACTACGTGGGATCTAACAGCATTAATAATGGCAGAAAAAATAACTTCTTTGTAAAGTATGATTGTACAGGGGGCAAATAATCATGGAGAACAATTGTACTGAAACCCTAGTTTTGATTCCTAGAAAAACAATATTTATTTATTTATTTATTTATTTATTTACTTACTTACTTACTTACTTATTTATTTGTCAATAGCTTACAAGTTAAGAAACATAAGTATATAAATACAGGAAATGGGGACAAATAATTGGGGACAATAGGACAGGGATGGTAGGCATAACTGTGCGCTTATGCTGCAGGAACCTTTGTGCTGTTCTTAATATAGGATGCTGAGACTGTTTTCCTGTTGCTAAATATGTCAAGAGAGCTGTAAGGGCAATCTGAGAGTGGCACTGGCCTTTGCCTAGCAATTTGATGGGCTGATGTTCTTCTATATATATATAGCTCCTGATCACTCTACCAATGTTTCTAATTCAATTCATGGTCTTTATTCATGCTGAAGCTCAGTGAAGTCTTGTTCATTTTAATAGCTATCAAGCAGTCATTTCCAATAGGGATGTGGCAAGGAATGGCACAAGAGCAATATAGATGTAGAGTGGAACTCATAACTTTATCCTGTATTAGTGTTCCTTATGAAACCCATACTTTTTCTGCTATGGATGAAATCACTGAACCTCTTGGTACTGGACTGAGAAAGACGAAATTGTTTTTCTGCTTCAAGAACCATAAAAATATGTAGTAAAGAGAGAGGGAGAGGAGATACATCTCTGAATGATTCTCCAGTCTGTATTAATGTGCCCCCAAAATGGTTCTGAAAATATATTAAAATATTTATTACTGATGCTCATATAAATGTCCATGTGCCCAATCTATAGAGTGTCCAACATGTATTGGACCAGTTTGTATGTCTAACTACATGTAGTATAAAGGATTGGCTGCTCTTCTATGAATTTGGTTATTTCATTGCCAGTCTTGAGAGATTCTGAAAATAACTTCTGTAGACAATATATTATTAAGCATTAGAGTTTATCATCATTGACCACTGTGTTATTTTGTTAATTGACATTCAATTTTCCTGTGATTAATTTTAACAAATTAAATATCTAAAGCAGTTTTGAATCTGCCCGGAAGTGTTGCATTTCTTGCCAATCGATCTATGCTGGCATTATCACAGTGCCCCCAAGATAAGAAGAGATGTGGCTTTGCACATTTTTAGGCATGCTCATCATCCAAAACATGGCAGGTAAATTGCTTTAAGTTTGTAGAGACAAACCTGTCAGGCTTTTGACAGCCAATTTGCTATACTGCTAATTAATAATGAAGTGCCAAGTCTGTTACTATTTATGAAGTGATAGGAAATGTCATAAAGAAATGAGCATGCCCTCATGAAGAAAGTAATTCATAGAAGCATTAAAAAATTTGTTTCCCTGTATATTTAACATCCTGGCCAAAACTCATTTCTTTTAATCATTTAGATTTGTCTGCTTCTTAATGTAATTATGTAAACTCAAGTACCCAAATATACTTTATCTGATATATCTGACTTATTAATTTCATACCTTTGAATGAATGTATGAACCAAACCTCAATTATCCATTAAAGTTTAAATTTCTTGAAATAAAAATGTATGTATATCTTATGGGAAAATGCATGCAAAAACACTCTTAATTATGAAAATAGTTACAGATGCGTTATTTTAAACTAAAATCAACCATTATTTTAAGTCAACTTTTAAAACTTGCTAAAATGTATATGTGAAATAAGATTCTGTATAAATATGTCTAGTAGGATAAAGTTACAGCAAATGCTAAAGTGCAAACAAAAATAATTGCCTAGGCATGGAAAGCACACAAGCCAAAATTAAACAAAAATGGATAAAGATAAACATGAGAAAATCTGAAATTGGTTTATTCTTCCTTGTCATCTTTCTTCCCATCACATATTTCCCTTCCTCACTCTCTTCTGTCAAAAAACTGATCATGGTTCTAAAATATAAATCCTAAGGACATTATTGGAAAATATAGACTTTTAAATCTCAAGTTTAAAGTTCCAGTAGGATTGTCCTTTTCAATAATACTTTCATTAATATATTTTATTTTAAAACATTGTGATGCTGTTGTAGTTACTATTTTTTCTATCCATTTCATTTATAAGACATCTGTCACTAGTTTCTTTAGAAGGATTTTACAAAATCCTGTGATGAATGAAGTAGAGAAAAATAAAACAAACTTCAGTCAGGTTGTGTTACTTTTCCATCACCATCATAATTCTGAATTATTGCTAAATAAAGCAGTCATTAAATGAGGACTGCCTATACTAAATTTCTCAGATAATAAGTGTGCTGTAGAAATTTGTCAGGGCCACCAATGATGTTAGTTTTATGATTTCAGAGGATACTGTGTTCCAAACTCATGTGCAAATTCGATCAGTTAACTTCAGGCAACTATCTCAATGTTAATAATTTAATGACTATCTTTGACTTAAATAAGTAATGGGAATCAGACAGAAAATGTCTTTAGTAACTTGACCATAACCATTAAAAGAGAAATGGTGGTCCTTTATACTACTAAACAGAATTTACTGCCACATTTTGAAAACACAGAAGTTTCCAAAGTATATACAAAGAGAGTGATATGTACAAAGTCCTCAGTTTCAAAGGTTTCTAGAATATTCACTGTTTAAATTTATTTTAATCTCTGAATGAGTATTGCCATGGCATCAGCAAAACTGATTTAAAGGCTTTTTGGCTGCTGAATCCATCCATAGTATTAGATTAAGGAGGGCTTTTAAACTATGTGCACTTTTTCTGGAAAATGGCTGGAAATGTCTGTGCATCTTATAGAGTGAATGTTGCCAAAGCTGGCCCCACCCTTTGGTCTCTGCCTCCCAGCAGTTTGCCTTCTTGCAGAAAACAGAAAACAGTCTGGTCAGCTTCAGCACAGTCTGATTTAGCCTTAGCAGCTGATTGGTGGTTTTATCTGCCTCCCGGAATACGACCAACCAGCTGTTCCAGGCGATGGGGATCGCTGCCTCTACCTATCGCGGTGATCGTTTGGCGGCAGTTGGTGTTGGTGATTGGTGATTGGCGGTGATAGGCAGCAGCCATGATCCCCACTGCCTGGAACGGGCTGAAAATGGGACATTTTGAGGCTGAATATGGGGCACACAGAGGTATCCGTTGGTGGTAATGGCAGCGACGGGCAGCAGAATTTTTTCCTTGTTTTCCTCCCCAAAAGCTTGGTGCATCTTATGATCTGGAGCATATTATAGTGCAAAAAATACAGTAGTTTCACCTACTGTAGCAGTTTACATTTCTTTAATAACCTTATTGTCCTTTTTCTAAATCTATAGTGTCCTTCTTAAAATGAATTAAATTTTTATACAATATTCCAAACAAAAATAACATTTTATCAATTCCCAACCTCAAAGAAAAGATAAATTGCAACTTCATAATAGACAGCATTGTTTCAAGATAGCATGTAATTTTAAAGGGTTGGTGTTGAAGAGATTCTGAACACGCCTTGTATTAAATCCAGTGGTGTTTCTCCTTTTTTTAGTTGCTTGATTAGGGGCATTATCACTTCAAGAACACCAATTTATATGAAGTTATTGAAATCACCAGTTACTAATACAGTTTTTTTTTCCCCAGATGCACTCTTAATTTCGTTTTGTATCTCTGGTCAGTTTTAATTTCTCAGTCAAGGAACAATAATACAAACATGCTATGTTTGGATTGATATGGATAATCATAGATATTTGTAAGGCTCACATTAAATGCTTCATGGCCTGTTTGACATACAGGTTTATTCTATCCTAAGTATGCCCTTCCCTGTTGCTTCCACAGAGCTTATATCAAAATAATGATATATCTCTCCAAGTGTTTCATATAGATGGTAAAAAAAAAAATGGAGACAGAATGGAGCCCTGGGGAGCAACATACAAAAGCTGTCAAGAACAACTTTTTTTTTTACTAGAAATACCATTTGGTATGTCTGAGAGATAAAAACAGAATCTCCACAGAGCATAATATCCTCTGTCCAGATTTCTCAGAAAAAGAAGACGTTTACATTAAAAGTGTCTAAGAGAACAGATCCATTGATCGCTGTCTCCTAAGTAGATGGCACAAAGTATATCAGAAAAAAAAAACCTAACAGACTAGATCATTCCAAAATCCTGCACCAATTGCATAACCAGGAAAATAAAAGACTCAGGTTGTCACTACAAGGTAATAGGATACCTAATTATCCTTGAACATAAAGTCTAAATATACATATGCGTGACATCAGCAATTCTTTTGCAGGGACTTTGTAAAAGAGATGCTATTCCTATGATGTACCTTGTCATCATCTCTTCTCATCTGTTATTCTGCAGAGCCAAACTAAAGAGCAATTTCCCCCCCCCTTGTGTCAAACTCTACACCAGGACTTGGTAGTAAATTAGATCTCTTCAAATTCTTTCCTCCTTCTTCAACCCTTTGATTTGACTTGTGAGAAGACTCTGAGATGGACTAGAACAGACCTGGGCATTTTTAGGACAACATCCAACTCTTTGGTTGTCCCTGTCTGATCTACATAATGTCAATCAAAAATTAGAAATTAAATGTAAATAAATGTGCATCATGCATGCAATACATTGCTTTCATTTTGAAGGAGACTGCTATTTTTTTCCACTTGATGCATGGTTGTGAGTATGTCCCTACACTTTCACAGCTCTATTGGTTCAGCCCTTCACAATTGTTCCAGTTTCTCATATGACCCCTTAGGATAATTAATTGCCCAGCCCTGTACTACAGTAATCATTACTATAGACAAAATTCAACATTTCAAATAAAAGTTAATTGTACACTGCACTGCAAAAGATTCTTTCTCTCTCTCTCTTTCTCTCTATCTCTCTCTAACATAACATAACATAACATAACATAACATAACATAACATAACATAACATAACATAACATAACATAACACACAATACAACACAACATAACAAGGCTCTAAAATTTAAACTTTAGAGTTTTTTTTTCCTACTTATTATTGTTAACAATCACATGGGCAGTCTCTCAACAGCCTTTGGAGGCAATTGAAATATATTTACACAATGGATTTCTTGGACCTTACATCTAAATTAATCTCTGCAATCCTAGACAGGCATTAATTGCAGTAGTATTAGCATTATTTTTAGTTATACTCCCACTAGAGTAACTTGTAGAAATTTGAAATGCAAAGCTATAATGAGAATGTGATAACAGTTTCTCAGAATGATTGCAGTCCTTCACCAAGAAATATGGAAGGATGGAAAAGAAGCACTGGACTCCTGAGTGATTTCTTCTTGGCCAAATTCCATTAAGTTAGTTGTGTTTACATCAGGCTAATAACTCATACATCACTCTGCAATCATTTAAAATCCTGTTGTATGTCCAAACTGATACCCAAGGAGGCTTGCTGATTAAGGATGATGTGCAAGTTTCCTGTCAGCCTTCGCTTCACAGAATCTGAATAAAGGACAAGGTCAGGCTTTCCAGGCTGACTGACTGGATTGACATATGATAATAACACATTCCCAGCCTTTTCAGGAGGGCAAGTAGATATGATTATCTAAGAAGCTAAAGCCCTCCAAAGAGCCTTATCTGTACTCTTATAACCCCACAAAATGGTTGGCTGATTGGCAGGGACAGAAAGGGTAGGTGGGGGAAATCTGATGAAAAGCTTCATGACAGTTTAGTAGAAGGTTGTTTATAGCTGTGTGCATTGTTTCTGAACATAAACAAAAAAAATAACAATCAGATCTTACAAAAGGATTTTAGAATCCCAATAGGCTCAGAAAACCAACAGATGCATTCAAAGTTATTTGACTTACTTGTAAAAAGTTTGCCCTTAATGTATTTCTGACTGAATGAATAGGATTACTCTAGACACTAGCAATATTATTGCCTTTATTTTGAATAGAACTCTTGAATGCTAACATCTTCATGTACTTAACCTCATCTTTTTCAGCATTTGGTTTGGAAAAAAGAAAAGTGGCACTTTCTGGTTAAAGAAGTCTCAGAATCATGGTTGAAGTATTTTACTGTGGTCCTGGTTTTTATAGATAAGTTATCAGGAGGACCTCTGGCTTATAGGAAGGGAGGTTTTAGGACTCTTGTTTTCCAACTTCCGATTAAATAAGGAGAGATTCCTTTCAAGCATTGTTAACACTTTCATAAACACTTAATACTTTCTCCTGTAGGGGATTTTGTTTGCATTTCCTAACACATGTATAGAATATGTGTACATGCTTGAAAGGGACCTCTGTCCATGTGATATCTTAACAAAAAAAAAAAAGAGGGCAGCACAATGGAAAGCAAAACATCAAACTCTAAGGTTGAGTTTATTTGCAGCAATCTTTCTGGGAGACAAACCATAGTAAATGCTGGGTAGAATTGCGAGATGAAAGTGGCTGAAAGCAGTAGACCCCTAGATAGTAGCAAAGAATTAGACTTTTTTGCTGCCATCTAGTACTTGTGCTGATTTTGTAACCCAGATTTAATAGACCTAATACAAGCAGATTAGTTACTTTCTATAAATGTGTCTTTTGTAACCTGCCATACCACCACCCCATCCATGGCATCTATTTTAGAAATATGCAAACCTTTTGTGGCAGCCATTTTGTGAGAATGTTTTTTATTTTAAAAGTATTAAAAGTAGATCACACACACATACATATATGTAACCATACTTAACATACATACAAACAGTAGCAGGAAAAACAAAACAGGAAAACATAAAAACCGGGTAAATAACAGTGTAGTGTACCAATTGTGTTGAGCTTATGGTTTTTCTTCGTTTAAGTTATTAAAGTTATTATAGATGAATATTGTGGCAATGGTTTGCTCTCTGGGCTTGTCTCAATTTAGTTTCTGAACAGGTAACTAGTTAACATCAGCAGCAGGTTGATGATTTTTAGTCAAGGTTTTAGAACCTTTTAACGAAAGGTTCAGAACTAAATTGAAACAAGCTTGGAGAGCATACCACTGCCAAAATCTAAAACCCAAGCTACAAGTATTTTCTATTATTTCAATAGATAAATATCTTTATTCCCCCAAATCACTATTAAATATCTTGCGGAATATACATATGAGGAATAATGTTATGCACCTTTTTTGCTCTGTTTAATTTTACATATAATTCTGATGATTGGCTTGGCCAGGTACTTAGCTGTCAATAGCAATTGTTCCCATAATGGTCATACTCATAGGCCAAGCATAGTTAATAGCTACTTATATGACTCAGAGAAAATTTAAGTTAAATAAATTATATATCTAGATTAGCAATTGTTAGTATACTATACATGCAATACAACAGATTAGGGAAGATATTAAAATTTGTGGACAGTAAAAAAGAAATAAAAGAACTGCAGTGTTGAGGGATGATGCCTATCTAACAATATGTTCATGTGAATATCCTCCTAACTTTAGGTACCAGTAGGTTTACTGAATCACACCACCCATTCAACAAAGCATAACATGCTCAAATGAAATGATTGGTAATTGTAGCAGAATGTTGAGATGTTGAGACTTTCGAAAAAGTACAGAGAAGAGCAACCAGGATGATTAAGGGACTGGAGGCTAAAACATACTGTTGTAGAGCGATGGAACAGATGAGGCTTAGACCAGAGCGTACAAGTAACAGACTTTATTCTGGGGGAATAAAGGGTTGTCGCGTCTGCCAGCTAACAAGGCAGACTGCAAGCGAACAACAGCTGGCTCTGCCCGACAGCCGGCTTTTATAGCCGACTGTCAAACGGAGCCAACCAATGGGAGCTGCTGGTGCTCCCGCTCAAACAGCGGACCTGGTTGGGAACTCCAACCAGTCCCAAAGACATAACACCCCTTCCCCCTGGCTGGGAACATGCATAGTCCTCGAGATATGTCGGTGGTCTGCGCTGGCGACCGGACCGTCGTGGCTCAGGGGAACTACCGGTGGGCATCAAGTCCATGGAGCAGGGCTCCGGAGTCATCGGGGTATGAATTTGGCTTGGTGCAGGATCTGGGAACAGGCATGACTCCTCTCGTTCGGGCTGGCTCGGCAAACAGTCTCGGCCCGGATGACTGGTGACCTCGCTGGGTGGTTGAGGTGGAGACTCAGGCTGGCAATCCGGGTCTATCCTTGGTGCCCTCTGCTCTATGGGGAGTGTCTGGTCCCTTAGGAAGCTTCCAACTGGAACCTGGTGGGGAACTTGAAGGCTGTCGGGTGGATTCGGCTCTGTGCTGGTCAGACCGCTCCGTCGCCTCCTCAGTTGGTCCAGGTGCCTCCGCCACACGCGACCATCCTCCAATTGAACCCGGTAGGATCTTGGGCCCGTGACAGCCACGACCTGCCCTGGTACCCACAATGGATCCCCTGCGTAGTTTCTCGCAAATACTTGGTCCTGTAAAGCAAAGCCTCTGACCTGACTGTCAGACCCCAATGGGGTGTCTGGGCAGTAGTGGGGGTGCAGCCTGTCTAAAGTAGTCCTTAGGCGTCTCCCCATTAAAAGTTCGGCCGGGGATTTGTTCGTGCTTGTGCAAGGCATTGTATGTTGGCTGAGGAGGAAGCGAGACAACTTAGAGTGCCAGTCCTCTTGGCCGAACCTGGCCAGTGCCTCCTTAGCTGACCTGACTGCTCTCTCCGCCATCCCGTTGCTAGCAGGGTGAAAGGGGGCCGTGAGGACGTGTCTGATGCCCAAATTGGTGACGTACCTACTAAATTCACATGATGTGAACTGGGGCCCATTGTCGAAGACCAGCGTGTCAGGGAGCCCATGAGTCACAAAAAACCGGGTCAGGGCTTTAACAACTGCCTGGGTGGTGGTCGTGGGAAGCAAGGCCACATCTATCCATTTAGAATAGGAGTCCACGACCACCAAGAAAGTTTTGCCATGCACCGGCCCTGCCAGGTCGATGTGTAGACGTGACCAAGGGGTGTTGGCACATTCCCACTTGGTGGGTGTGGCGGTTGGCGGGGCTGCCCTGGACTCTTGACAGGGTTGGCATGCGCTTACCCACTTGGCGATCTGGTCATCCATCCCGGGCCACCAGACGTAACTGCGAGCCAACGCCTTCATCCGCACGATGCCCGGATGGCCCTCGTGCAGCACCTTCAAGATGGGTATGCGGAGCGTGGTTGGGATGACGACTCTGGTATCCCACAACAGGCATCCTTGGAGTTTTGACAGTTCCTGCTGACGTGTTTTAAATGGGGTAAAATCAACTGAACACTTTGTTTCCGGCCACCCCCTCCCCACCCAGTCCAGAACCTGGGCGATTATTCTGTCCTTCTTGGAATGTGCCGCTATGTCATCTGCAGTCACTGGTAGCTTGAGTTCGTTGACTTCAAATATTGCGTGCACAGGAGCTGGGTCCTCGACTGGGGCTGGTAAGGGGCAGCGGCTGAGGGCATCTGCGTGGCTCAAATTCTTACCAGGGCGATAGACTAATTTGTACGAGTAAGCCGCCAGGAACAAGGTCCATCTGGTCATCCTGGGGGACAGTACCTGCGGAGTTTGCTTGTCCCCGGATAAAAGTCCTAAAAGCGGTTTGTGATCAGTAATGAGTTCGAAATGGTGCCCGAAGAGAAATTCGTGGAATTTTTTAACAGCCGCCACAGCAGCCAGGGCCTCTTTGTCAATCTGGCTGTAGTTTCTTTCAGTCATTGAGAAAGTTCTCGAGAAAAAGGCAATTGGTGCCTCAGAGCCATTGGGAAGTCTGTGACTTAGGACGGCTCCTATCCCAAAAGGGGACGCGTCAGCGGCTAGTACCAAGGGGAGGTGTTGGTCAGATTGCATTAAAATTACATCAATTGCATTAAATCAATTGCATTAAATCAATTGCATTAAAATTACACTAAGGCCGAGAGAGGGGAACCAATCTAACCCCAAGAGACTAGGGAGGGCACCATTAACGACCACTAAAGGCAAATGGCCTTTGAAGGCTTGGAATTTAACAAGGAACTTGCCTTTCCCGAGGACAGGGATGTTCTTTCCTTGGTAGTCCCTCAGGGTGAGGTGGCACCTTTGTAGCTGCTTCCTTGCCAGTCTGGGCTGGATCTTCTTTAATGTCTCCCAGGGGATGATTGAGAGCACTGACCCCGTGTCTACCTCCATGCGGCAAGGCTTACCTTCTAAGGAGACAGAAAGTGTAATTTTATTGGGGGTATGGGAAGTGTGGTTAGCGTGGTAGCAAGTATAACAGTCTTCTACTTGCCTTTGGAGGCCGGGAGATGAAGAAGACTTTTGAGGAAAAACGCGTGCTGCCTGGCAGACTCTTGCGAGGTGACCTTTCTTGTGACAGTTTAGGCAGCTAGCATTTCTGAACCTGCAAGATGCCCAGGAGTGGGAACCTCCACAGGTTAGGCATAAAGGAATTTGTTTTGGGCCACTGTTGTTTCTCTGCCACGCTCCTACCTGTGGTTGTTTCGTCGGCTTGAGACGATGGATGTCAGAAAATTCTGCGGGGTCATCTTCGCCCATTACCTCTTCTGAGTGGACGGTGGAAGTACCCGGCTTGGGTGTGGTGCCCTGGATCTCAGCTGCTGATTGGGCAGAGAGTTCAGCAGCCAGGGCTTCCTCTAAGGCCTGGGAAAGATTTAAATCTTTCCTGGCCAGCAAACGTCTTTGGAGCCTTAGATCCCTTACCCCACAGACGAGTTGGTCGAGCAGCATGTCATCTAAATAGTTCTTAAATTCACATTGTAGAGCTGCTGTCCTCAGGGCGGCCATGTACTGGTTGATAGACTCCCCCTCGGCTTGCTTCCTCATCCTGAACGCGAAGCATCTTGCAATCTGGGAAGGTTTTGGGGAGTAGTGGTTGGAGAGTGTTTCTGTAATTCGTTCCATGGAACGTTTCTGATCTCACGTGGTGCGAAGAGTGCCGTGGCAGTGTCGAAGACTGCAGCCCCACAGTAGCTTAGGAATAGGATTTCTTCCTATGCTCCGCAGCATCAGCCAAACCAATGGCATCTAAGAAATGATTGAAGCGATTCTTGTAGGAGTCCCACTTTTCCTCATTGGGCTTGAATGGTGGGAATGCCGGATTGGCATTCATTTTGGGACCCTCAGTCTCTTGGCAGACTAGGCTATCTCTCTGGGTGGTCGTGGCCCTTGGGTTTGCGCTTACTGTGAGTGCTGGCGGCTGTGGCTGCAGCGCCCTATACTCGCTCAGTGAGTTTCAGCCCTCCTGAAGGCAGTTTAAATTTCGTGCTCTCTCTGCGCGCGTCGGCAGCTGCGGCTAACAGCGCCGTAACTGGCTTCAGTGATTTCAACTCAGTGACAGCGGTTTGAATTTCGCGCTCTCTGGGGAGCGTCGGCGACTGTGGCTACAGTGCCGTACTTCGCTTGAGTGATTAAATTCAAATGACAGCGGTTTGAATTTCGCGCTCTTCTGCGAGCGAGGGTGGCTGCGGTTCAGCGCCGTGGTTTCAGCTCTTTCGAATGTGAGTGCTTCTGGTTAGCCTACAGTCATATCCCATCCTCGTCACCAGTGTTGTAGAGCAATGGAACAGATGAGGCTTAGACCAGAGCGTACAAGTAACAGACTTTATTCTGGGGGAATAAAGGGTTGTCGCGTCTGCCAGCTAACAAGGCAGACTGCAAGCGAACAACGGCTGGCTCTGCCCGACAGCCGGCTTTTATAGCTGACTGTCAAACGGAGCCAACCAATGGGAGCTGCTGGTGCTCCCGCTCAAACAGCGGACCTGGTTGGGAACTCCAACCAGTCCCAAAGACATAACACATACAATGAACGGTTGCAGGAACTGGGCTTGGCTAGTCTAGTAAAGGGAAGGGCCAGGGGAGACATGATAGCAGTCTTCCAATATTTGAGGGGCTGGCAAAGAGAGGAAAGGGTCAAGCTATTTTCTAAAGCACCCAAAGGCCAGACAAGGAATAATGGATGGAAACTGAACAAGGACAGATTTAACCTGGAAATAATGAGAAACTTTCTGACAGGGAGAACAATCAACCAATGGAACAGCTTGCCTTCAGAAGTTGTGGGAGCACCATCACTTGAGATTTCAAGAAGAGACTGGACTGCTATTTGTCAGAAATGGTGTAGGGTCTCCTGCTTGGGCCGTGGGTTGGACTAGATGACCTACAAGGTCTATTCCAACTCTGATTATCTGTTGTCAGGAATTTTGGACAGATTCCAACACTTAAGCTCTGCAGGGTGGTCTGATTTAAGGGACCCATTCAAGATGTAAAGCCTATTAGTTGTTTTAGTTAGACAATGCTTCTTATTGTCAGAATTTTATTTCAGCAAAGCTAACCAAGATTTCATTTGGTTAGCATTTGAATGGGAGATCCTCTGAAAAGCCCAAGCTGTCAGTTGATCAAGATAGTCCAGACAAGAAGAATAAATATATCCATATATTCTTTAATAGACAAGCACTAAGACTACTTTTATTGTAAGGTTATAGTAAAAGGATCTGTTTAAAGTATTTTCCCATCCTTTATTGTTTACTTTCCAGAAAACTGGGGAAGCTCCCTTCTGAAATGCTTCCCATGACCCTTCTGTTTCTCTAGACTAAGATACCTTTTGCATGATAGTTATTAAGTCTGTGGTTCTTCTCTCTGTCTCCCAAGGTCATTGCCACATATCATTAAAGTGGCACACTCTACCAAAGGCAGAGAACCTGTCAGAAGTGGTAATGGCCAGTAACTGGGGGACATTTTGTATATCCTTACTTTTAACCCATTCTGTTCTGAAAATATACTCTAAATTATTACTCATAGTTGTATTTCTTCCTTTCCTTTCCTTTCCCTTCCCCTTCCCCTTCCCCTTCCCCTTCCCCTTCCCCTTCCCCCCCTCCCCTTCATTCCTCTACAAAGGATGTCAAACTCACTTCCCACAGGCTGGATGTGTCACATATCCACCCCCACCCCCATTTTAGTAAAGGGAAAAAAAGTCACGATATGTCATGTGGCAACAACATGACACCGTGAGTTTGACACCCCTGCTCTACAATATCCCATATTTGATGTAAATGTATGAGGGGTATGCGTGTGGGTGTGTGTGTGTGGGTGTCTTTTTTTAAGAAATAGAAATGGTAAAGCCTATTGATCAAATCGGTGAATAGATTTCTTCTGGCATTTTGAATGACAACTGTCTCAGGTCATTGCCTATGGCCATGTTGGCTGGTGTACATCAAAATTGTGACACAAAATACTTGAATAGAAGGAGCTATATCATTTAATTCTTTGTCAACTTTATATGGCTTCCCATTTCACATGAAGTGACTCTGAGTAGTGTACAATAAAATTGTCTATAAAATATAGACACGCTTGGCATTTAATTGAGTGGTTGAATCATAGGAATGGTTTTGTCACCATGGCTTTTTCTCATAATGTGGGATTACAGTAATTGGATAAAGCTTTGCTTGCTAAGTATTTCCTTTCTCTGTTGCTACTAAATATACAGGAGAGCTCTTTGAATCCAGGTGCAATAATCTAAAACAAATGAAGACACAGACATGCCAGGAAATAAGAGGAAAAATAAAAACTGGAACAGTTTCAGAAATAGATTTTTTAAAGAATTCCTTTCAGTAATATGCATACTTTAAAGTTATATAATATCGGATTCAATGCTGGAATAATATAGTGAAAGTTTGACAACCTACATACAATTGCAGGGTGTAAAGCGGGTTGATATACTCTCATTTTTCAGATACAACTGCCTTGTCTTACAGTGCAGCATGATAAAGGAATACAGGAATGCAGTTTTTTGCCTATTGTTACAATATAATGCAATACGTGCATAATTATGAGATTTTTGGATGGAATCCCATAGGAAGAAATCTCATGAAAAGTGTCCCAATATGAATCTGCCTTTACAAATTTAAGCACTCTGCATGCATCACCCTCTCTGGTACCGTGTGACCTTGCACAACCATGGATCTGTTTCTTGATTTGAATTTGTTTTAAACTGTATTATTAAACTGGTGCTACTTCAATCAGACATGGGATATTTCATTTGCATTGGAAACATTATAATTTCATATTTAAATTTGAGAAATATAAACATAATGTGAACCAAATAAAGACAGGAAGCAAAAATACATAATTTTATATTCACAAGCTCAATAAGGACACGATCATCATGATTGAGGTAGGGCAGGGAAGAGTACACAAATAATGATATGTATGATGATGTCATAAATGTGACAAGTTAAATATTTGCATCAATTGTCAGGACTCGTATATTGTTAGGGATAAACCCTAGCAAGATCTGCAGGGCAGTCAGGCAGGCAGGCAGAATATGTGAGATTGTAGCTTACACTCAGTAAACAGAGGCACAGTGCTAATTAAATAGTTTTATTCCGGCAAGAGTTAAAGCATAGTCAAAACAGTCCATATATCATTCACTTAGTTCAGTCCGTCCAGGGATTATTCAGTTGCAAATTCCAGTGTCGAAAAAGAGAGGTCAGTACACTTACAAAGATCAGTCCGGTGATATATCTCCTCGCAGTAGAGAGATATGCAAAAACTCAGAAACTCCTCTCTTCCTTGATCAATTCTTCAGTAGGGGAAAGACGCAGCTAACAAACCATACAATGTAATCCAATCCAGTAATTGTCATTAATTGCCAGCAATCAATCAGCGTCTCATCAGCAATCAATCAGGTTGTCTTGCCCCCTTTTATGGTGGTTTCACACCACACCCAAAATTACATGTTTTGCAGTTAAAGTGACACACACTTAAACTAACATTCATAGCTTATATATATTATTTTACCCAAAACTACGTTAGGTGACCAATGTTATACCTAACTTTCTCCCCTTTGGGGTAATATAATAATATATATATCTATTTACAACCTTAACCCATAGCCATCACAACTCTCTTTGTGTTTGACTGCTCCTTGGGCTTTCGTGAACTGATCAGCAATATTTTGCTCAGTCATCTTTTACAGATTGTCTTACATTCAGATATCTAAGATCTGTATGCTTAGATCTCGTTTTTACAGCAATATTTGTAGCCATCTGTATGGCTGCTTGATTGTCCTCATACACTACAATGGAATCATTAACAGTTAATCCCATATCCAACAACAACTGTTTATACAGAATTAAATCAGTACATAATAAAGATAGACATGAAAATTCTGCTTCCATTGTGGACATACTTATGTGTTGCTGTCTAATTGACCTCCAACCAATCAATGCTTTTCCTAGTAGTATGGCCATTCCTGAAGTTGATTTCCTAGTGTTTATATCTGTTGCAAAACTTGCATCAGCATATGCACTTAAAATCAAATCATCTTTTGGCTCCAAATACAATGCATAGTGCATTGTCCCTTTAAGATATCTTAAGATACGTTTTGCTGCTTGCCAGTGTCATTCATCGGGTTCAGCATTGAATCGAGCCAATTGATTAACGCCATAGGCAATATCTGGCCTTGACCAATTACTAATGTACGATAGACTACCAATTAGCGACTGATAGATAGTCTTATCGAATTTTGAACTCTGAGTATCAGTCCGGCAAAATTCCTGACTCATTGGAGTTTTTGCTGGTTTACAAAATTCCATCTTATATGTTTTTAGTAATTGATAAATCTTATCCTCTTGAGATATCTTATAGCCACCATTGGTTTTATTTATTGTCAATCCGAGATACTGTTTTATCTCTCCTAATTGCTTTAATTTTATCCTCTTTCCTAATAATGATATTATTTCAGTAGCTTCATTATTAGTTTTTGTAATTAATGCAATATCATCTGTAAACAACAATAATAATGACACTATTCCATTTTTCTCTCTTTTAAATAAACATGGATCAGCTAAACCTGCTTTAAACCCTATATTGTTTAACTCCTTAACAATATATTGGTTCCATTCGTAACCAGATTGTTTTAATCCATAGAGACTCTTTTTAAGCTTCCAACAGTCATTATTAGTTTTATCATCCTTAATCCCTACAGGTTTCTTTAGGTATATAGTGTGCTGCAATGGCGCATGCAGATAAGCAGTTTCTACATCTAAATGATTTATGATATAGTTTTTCTTAGCTGCCCACACTAAAGCTGCTCTCAAGGTTGTTGCTTTTAGGCTCGGTGCAAACACTTCATCATAATCACATGCAGATTGATTAAATCCTTGAGCTACCAACCTAGCCTTATGGGTAACAGTCCCATTTGTACCTGTTTTTAATTTAAATATCCATTTACAGCCAATGGACTTTTCACCTGGAGGTAATGTAGCATTCTCATAGACTCCCATCTGTTTTAATGAATTCAGTTCCTTTTGCATTGCTGTATGCCAGTTCTCCTGATCCTTCGCAGGATACAATTTTAGTTCTTCCACAGTGGTTGGAATTTTACTAATCTGGCACACCATACTTGCCTGATACCTATCAGGTGGTCTACTTACTCGTGTTGACCGTCTAGGTAAAACAGGACTCACAGGTGGACTCTTATCTATCACCTGTTCCTGGTTATCTATTTCTTCTTCACTTATTTCTTCCTTAATTGGTTCTATTTTCTCTTCCTTTACTTTCTCTTCAATTGGACTTTCCTCATCACTAGTATGGTGGCTCGGGCCCCTGTAGGTTTCTATAATTACACTTTTATTCGAATCTTGTTCCAATTTGTGCCATCCTACATGTTCCAGGAATTGAGCACTAGCACTACAATAAATTCTAGTTGTGCCCTCTTCCCAGAACCTGTAAGATCTATGGTTTGATTCGTAACCTACAAAATATAATTTTTTAGCCCTATGCTGTCCCTTATGTCTCAGTTGTGTGGGAATATGCACCCATGCTGGTGCTCCAAATGTGTGCATATAGCTTAGGTCAGGTTTTCTACCATGCCACCGTGTGAATGGTAATTCACCTGTTGTTGAGTTAACAACATTATTCAATATATGATTACCACACATTGTTGCTTCTCCCCACAAATTCTCAGGTAATCCTGAATCTGACAACATAGTACGAGCCATTGCCTGCAGTGTTTGGCCTCGCCTTTCTATAAAGGAATTATGTTGTGGCCTATATGGTGCAGACTTTTTATGTTCTACACCTGCCATCTTCAGTCTATTTTGGAATTTAGTATTTATAAATTCCGTACCATTATCAGTTACAAGAGTTACTAGTTTCCTTTTAGTTTTTCTCTCTGCAAACTTCAACCAATTAAAGAAATTTTGATATGTTTCCGTTTTACTCTTCATTAAATAACAGAAACCATATCTAGAATAATGATCCATTATACTTAATATATAACGAGCACCTCCCACACTTGGTTTTTAGGACCTATAATATCAGCAAATACGACCTCTAGAGGCTCTTTAGTCTTAAATCCATTAATTCTATTTGCTGGTATTACCTTGCTTTTTTCTTGACTGCAAGCATTGCAGTGCAAATACTACTGCAAGGCTTCAGTTTTATACCTTTAGACAGTTCAACTGTTTGCTTGAGCATTTTAAAATTTATATGCCCTAAACGCCTGTGTAACAAATATATGCATTCATCATGAGGTTTAACGTTATTATACACTGTGTTAGCCACCTCTAATTGATTATCATTTAACACATACAATTCACCTTTTAAAGTTGAAGTCACTTTTTACCTTCCTTTTCTATTATGCAGTTTTCTCCCTAAAGGTAACTACATAACCTAGTTTAATCAAAACTCTAACCGAAAGCAAATTAAACTTAAGTTGTGGTACATATAACATTTTTACATTTTCTTTTATGCAAGAACAATATGCTGTACCTTCAGCTTTTGCTTTCAATTTCCAACCATTCGCTAATGATATCTGCTGTGAACTCGTGGACATCTTAATAAATCTTTTCTTATCTTTTGTTATGCAGTGCGATGCTCCACTATCTACCACCCAAAAATTATTATTGTTCACAGTTTGGTTGCTATACATGGCTAACTCTAAGCATTTTTTATCCTTTTGATGCCTTTTAGCATTCTGGCTGGCATTTTGGCGTTTTGCTTTCTTGCAGAATCTGGCCAAATGTCCTTTTTTTCCACAATTAAAACATTTTCTAATTGTGTAGGCTGACGAAGATAATTCCTCTTCTTGTGGTTGTTCCCTTCTGAGTTGATCCCTTTCAAGCCTTCTCCTGGCTTCTTCAATTAATCTGCCAGTAATGTCAGTTAATGTGAGGTTATCCTTTGGCAGCACTTCCAATGAAGTTATGTAATTGTCATAGCTCTCATGTAATGAAGACAAAATTATATAAACCTGATGCAGTTCAGTGAAGATAAGTTCTTTTTCATGCAGCTCCTGAAAAATCCTCTTCATAGTGTTTATATGAGTCAACATGTCTCCATTCTTTTGAAGATGTGTTCTAAACAGCTTCCGTGTAAGATTTATATGTGCTCCTACACTGTCTCGAACATAAATCTTCTTTAAATTCTCCCAGCACTTAGCAGCTGTTTCTTCTCCACGAATATGGACAAGCTGCTGGTCACTGAGTGTCAGTCCTATTATACAGAGAGCTTGTTCATTTTTCAGTTTATATTCTTGTATTTTGTGGGCATCATCTTCATCCTCTGGATCCCAAGCATCTACCTCTGGTGGGTTTTGAATTATATTCCACAAATCTTCTCTGCGTAGAAGTAGGCTACATTTCATAGACCATGAAACATAGTTTGTTCCATCCAGTTTGGATATTAGAGACAAACTTGGTAAATTGACTTCTGCCATCTTTCTCTGGATATTAAACTATAATCAATAAAACACAGCTGTCTGTTTACAGTATTGTGTAACTACACTAACTCTCACTTTATATAAGCCTGTTATATCCTGGTTAGTCTGACTGTGCAGCTGGGCCCATAACCAGTGTTAGGGATAAACCCTAGCAAGATCTGCAGGGCAGTCAGGCAGGCAGGCAGAATATGTGAGATTGTAGCTTACACTCAGTAAACAGAGGCACAGTGCTAATTAAATAGTTTTATTCCGGCAAGAGTTAAAGCATAGTCAAAACAGTCCATATATCATTCACTTAGTTCAGTCCGTCCAGGGATTATTCAGTTGCAAATTCCAGTGTCGAAAAAGAGAGGTCAGTACACTTACAAAGATCAGTCCGGTGATATATCTCCTCGCAGTAGAGAGATATGCAAAAACCCAGAAACTCCTCTCTTCCTTGAGCAATTCTTCAGTAGGGGAAAGACACAGCTAACAAACCATACAATGTAATCCAATCCAGTAATTGTCATTAATTGCCAGCAATCAATCAGCGTCTCGTCAGCAATCAATCAGGTTGTCTTGCCCCCTTTTATGGTGGTTTCACACCACACCCAAAATTAAATGCTTTGCAGTTAAAGTGACACACACTTAAACTAACATTCATAGCTTATATATATTATTTTGCCCAAAACTACGTTAGGTGACCAATGTTATACCTAACATATATTATTGGTGTACATTATTACAGTTTGGCCCGAATGGTATTGCTGATTCATACATACAGTATGTGTTAGAAATGAGCAGACTAATGCAAACTTAGTGATCATTGCTATGTCATAAATATTATCATTATCATTGTTTAATAGGATAAAAAGTCAAGTCTTAAGAAGCCAAGCTGAAATAATATAATATTTATGTAAAATATTGTTTTTATTTTGATAAAAAGGAACAAAATGTTAATCTTATGAGATAATCCACACCCAGCTCTGTATTTCTTGTAAAATTACATTAATAGAAACTTACAAGTCTAACAGTACATCTCTTTCCCCTTGCTTTTACGGTCTAAAAAAAAAAAAACCCCAAGAGATGGTGCTTTCTGAGATATTTCTATGCCTAATTCCTTCTGCAGGCTTAGCTGCCACTTATCTAACCTTTGTCTAGTTTGCAGCAGTTCCTTCTTTCTCCCAAGGTCCTTCCCATACACCATTACACAGAAAAGCTATTGGATTCAGAACCTTGGAATGAGGAATGTTTGTTTCTGAAAGAGGGTTTTGCTTCATTGTTAGTTTTGTCTATTTCCATTTCAGATACTTAAAAAAATTCTAATTGAGGCTAAACAGATAATTTCCAGTCAAAAATACATCTTAGGTTTCATGCAAGATTACTGTTATTAATATCATTAAAGTACAAATACCATTAGTTTCTGGACTATTAACTCCATAATTCCCTCGAAAATGGTATTGCACTCAGGCTCATGCATCACTTTATATTCTTTGAAATTACAAATAAAGATCTTTAGGCCACTATTTAGCATTTTCATCATAATCCTGAGTTAGAACATCATGTCCCATGCCTTAGCTATTTTAATCTGTTGAATAATTAGTTTAGTGTTAGTGATAGCATTGAAATAGCAATAGCATTTAGGCTTATGCACCATTTTTAGCAGTTTAAAGCACACTCTGAGTGGTTTGTAGCATTATTTGCATATTGTCCCTAAAAATCTTCATTTTATTGATCTCGCAAGGATGAAAGGCTGAGACAGCCTTGAGCTGGTCAGGATAGAATTCCAGGATGTAAGCAGAGTCTGCCTGCAATCCTGCACTATAATCCCTATGCCAACCAATCCTCAATGTTTTTACTGAAGTTATTTATAGACCAAAATGCTTTATATGAATATCTACTTATTCACTTTTATGTAAATAATTGATATGTACAACATCTCACAACAAGGATTAAAACAACAACAAATATCTCATGGTACCCAGAGTTAAAATGATCACCCAAATTGCAAACTAAACAAAAACGAAACCCACCATATATCAAGAGCAAACTTTGCTTTACCTCACCCAAGGTGAGAGTAAACTGCTTCACGTGGTTGTTAAATTGGAACAGGAAGAGATTAAAGGCCTGTGGCAACCCAGAAAAGAGCTCAACCTGACTCAACACTGACTAGAATTGGCTCCAGAGAAATGAGGAAAACTACTGTAAAACAATCCCTTCCATTCCCAATCCCCTAAACTGGTCCAGAAAGTTACCATGATAGATGATACCAAAGACCAGTGGGAGATCGAGGAGCAGGTGTGGGCTGCTAGGCATTTTCAGGGGTGTGGAGGAGCTCCTAGCTAAGATTCTGTGCAGTTCAGAGAACCCCCAAATCCCACTTCTGGCTGGCCCTGCCCCACCCACCCTGCCCCTCCCAGGAGTCCCCACATGGCCTGCTTTTTTAAAAAAAAAACAAAACAAATTTTATTAACTTTACAGAACACACAGACAATCAAGGCATAATAACATAAAAGATCTTTCTAGAAAAACCAGTAGGACATACAAAATATTTCCAAATTGTAATATGTATATTTACGTTATCTGCTCAACTTCATATCTTATCCCAATTTCTCCTTTTCATTCTATTATCCAGATTATATTTCTTACTAATTAATTTTTTTTGCCTTTCAAAAAACAATACACAAACATACAAGACATAAAACATAAAAAACAAAAGATCTTTTCTGAAAGCTGCTTGATCCCGGGTTAAAACTCTTCGCACAGACGCAAATTCAAAAATCATATTTACTTTATATATCATTCCATATCTTATTACCATTTTCAATTTTCTATATAGCTTCTTCCCTCTTTTATCTTTCTTAGTTTTATTTTATTTATCTTATCTCAATACAATTCATAATACTTATCATTCTTTGCCTGTTCTTTTCCAGTTATCCATCCATCTTTTCTCTTTAAATATACTTCTCCTGTACACTGATTGGAGTAACGCCTTTGACTCTTTCCCCTAACTTAATAATGCTTAATATAACACTTACATTATATTGGGATTCTGATTAGTACATTCTGAAATTACACAATAATTTTTATAAGAAAAACAAGTACACTACAATTACAAAATAAAAGCATATAACCCACCATAGATACCATTAAAAAACTAATCATATATATTAATACACATTTTACTCTAAATACACATATATAAACACACTCTTATGTACTTTCCAGAATCCCTTTTTCAATTAAATTTACCCATTGTCTCTAAATAGATTTTGTTTCTTTAAGTCTTGCTTCCCACCATTAAGGCTTCTCATCCCCTCCTTTCTCTCTTGTTTATTTTTCTCCTTGCCTTTTTTACCCCATTGTCTCTCCTCCTCCCTTTTCTTCTTCTGCTTACCCCCTTTCTGTTGTTTTCTAACCTTGTATCCACCTTTCATCTCATTTTTCTCTTTTTGGATTGTTTTCTCAAACCTTAAAATCCCCCTTTTCTTTTCCTCTTCCTCCTCCTCCCCAAAGAAAACCCATTGTTCATCCAAGATGGCTTCTTCTTCTTCTTTATTCCAGTCACCCTGCTGCATAGTCAGTTTTTCATAAGTGCATACCGCCATTTCTAGAAATTGAAAAAGAGTGCCCAAAGTGTCTTTTCCATCTTGCTCTTCATTTTTATATTTTTGATATTGAATTTTTAGTTCATCCAGAAGCAATGCCATCATGAAGAGAAAAACTTCTTCAAAAACAACAAACCAAGTGTTTTTAATCAAGAATAATTCCAAAAAATTCCAAAGTCACTAAAAGATCCAAATAAACTATTTCTTTTAATACTTTTTTTTCCTTCGTCTATTTCTCTTTCTGGGGTTACTGATTGATCAAAAAGTTCCCATTAAAGTATATCTTTCTTTAAAGTTCTAGGCAGTCTCCTCCTTTTTCAAGCTCTGCTCCAAAAATTTTTTTTCCTCTCCCCCACTTACAATGGCAATTTCCCTTTAAACCCTCAGAAATCCCTACCTCAAATATGGGTTTTCCAATTTCTGAAGTTGTTAAATCCAAAGTCCAAAAATCCTTTATCTCATAACTTTCAAGTTGAATTACCTTCAGTGCCCAAATATATTTTCAAAGTCTCCGTCTGCTATTTCTATGGGGTAGAAGAGTGAATAAAAAAAAGTTTTCCCTTGACAGCTTTCTCTGCTGCTTTTCTCTTGTTAGGGATACAATGTATCTTTCAGGCAATTCAAGCAATTCTGTACCAGGGTTTTAAAGGTTGTTATTTTCCCGGCTCAGCCAACGCTTTCACTTCTGATTCTTCTTTCTCCTTCTTCCTCCAGCACAATCTTTTCCAGCTTCCGGCTTCTTTGTTGACCGCTGCTCCACCGCCTTGAGAAAAGGAGGTTAAGCTGGGTGAGGAGGGGGTCTGCGACACTCCCTAACCCCTTCCCAGATCCTCCCTATCTTCGGCTGCCTCTACAGGGCAGCCTTATCCTCCAGACCCATCAGGATCGGAGGCACCAAGATGGCTAGCACAACAGGCATCGCGCACAGTCGTGAATCCCCGCTGCCGCTGAAGCCTGGCAAACCGGAAGCCCCACATGGCCTGCTTTTGATGCAAGCAAATGCAGGACACACATGGAGGCTCTGGGAGAGCAAAAAATGGCCCTCCTGGAAGTTCAGGAAGACCGGGAATGGGCCTGTTTCCAGCTTCCAGAGGGCCTCCAGAGCATGGGGAGGCTATTTTCGCTTCCCAGAGTCTTGAGGAAAGTCTCTAGAGCCCAGGGAGGGCAAAAATGCCCCCCCCCCACTATGGTGTAACTAGGCTATGCACACCATGGCCATGCACACCCCTGTCAAGGAGGCACAGAAAGGATGCATTACCACCATTTTGATCCCAACAGAGATTATCAACAAGAAATATCAATCCTGCCTGAAGGGATTCAGATAATTTGCTTCCTCTAGGGCACTTTGGAGCTATAAACCAACCACCTTTGTCAAGTGGGGATAGAAATATTCTGTCTCACACAGAATTCATCATCTTTCACTTGCTGGGAGACTGTGAGGAGAGAAAATGCAAGTCACTGAACTCAGCACTCCGTAGACTCTGTCCATTTTGTTAAGGTCAACAGATTTAAACTTGTCACACATGGCTGTGCCTCAGATAACTTCACTAGATGTTTTCAAACACAGCTGAATAATTATCTTCTGAAGCTGGTGCAGTGAAACCTGAAGTATGTTAAGTCTTGAACTTAATGACTTGTTTTTCCAACTCTATGATTCTATTAACTCCACAGGATCTGTAAAGCCAAGTTCCAATTCTGAGCAAATAGAAGCAACTTTATCTGACAATTACCTAGAACAATTATTGCAGCAACCCTAGAGATATTCACAAGAATCCTCCCTACTGAAGAAGTATAGGTTAACATGAACAAAACAACTGATTGCCTCTCTGCATATACAGCAAGGATATAGAAATAACTAAATTTAATTTATCACTATGAACTAATCCTTAAGAAAGGCCTTCAACTATTTATTGGACAGGTTGACTTTTCATTGTTTTATAGTGGTGTTCTAAGCTCTCTTATGCTGTTTCATCATTTGCAATTCTCTGAAAACCAGGAGAATCTCCAGGATCCATGTGCCTCAAGTGTCTTCATAGGCATGCTCTGATCCAAGACCAAAGTCTTCCTCTTATTCCAAGCAGCAATTAAAGCCCAGCTAAACCAGGTATCAGAGCTTCTGGGATTATTCCAAGTTCCTTCTAAAACTCAATGGAATGTACCCATTTCCCACAATTTTTGTCCCCAAGTGAATCAGTCTGAGTCTCTCCTGAACCCTCTTTCCAGGACTTAAGGAACGGCTCTATTTTCTATTTATATATCAGTTTGTGAATATTTCCTTCAAGAATGTTATATGCAGACCATACATTAAGCAGCAGCAGATCGAAGAAAGTATTTCCATGCCCTAGTTACCAGGCCTTGGAGTAAATATTTAGAATATTAGTACGATATTTAGAATCAAAAATTTGTTTAAGAATGTATCTGCATCTTAATGAACGAAATCTCCAGAGAGAATATACTATATAAAGACTAGTTGATAATTATTCCATTGTTAGAAAATAATGTGAGAAGAAGGATGTGAGGAAGGATATAATTCTGAAAGATATACTGATATAAGTGATTCAACCATTAACTATTTTGCTACCTTTTCTCCTTGATTTCTATGGAACAAGGATAATCTATACCAGAAAGGAAGGAGAATTTGTAATACTTAGCTTTAGCTTTGCTTGCAGAAAAGTCAACATTTATCTTTACATAATGGAATGGTTCTGACTTGACAATAATCTCAGTCCTTGTTGATAAAACTTTGTCATCTCTCATATATTAAGAGACATCTGAAAGACATAATATCAATATTTGCTTGTTTTAACAGAACTCCTAATAACATCATCATCTATGTTCTTTAAACATAGTCTTTACCTTTTCCATAATTTTTTTTATCTTATATTTTAAATAAAATACTTGGCATTCTTAATTTTAAATAGAGTTGCATCATTTTTAACCATAAACAGTACAATACTATTGCTAAGTCAAAGGGTTCTACGCAGAAATATCATATTACTTATTTAATCTATCCCTTCTAACTTCCCATGATTTTTTAGGGGGGAGGGAGGTGTGTTTACAAAAATAAATATCAATACAAGTAAAAATTATATAAACAGCCACTCAAATCCACTACAAACATAAAACATCTTTTTTGAAAGCAGCTTGATCCCGGGTTACAGTTCTTCACACAGACACAAATTCAAATTCATGCTCATTTTATATACCATTCCATATCTTATTGCCATTCTACATTTTCTATATAGCTTCTCCCCACTTTTAACTTTCTTAGTTTTATTTTATTTATCTCATCTCAGTTCAGATCATTATGCTTATATTCTTTGTCTGTCCTGTTTCCAGCTATCTATTATCTTTTCTCATTAAACAAAATTTCTCCTGTAATCACTGATTGGAATATGACGCCTTTATCTCTTTCCCCTAAATTTATAATACTTAGTATAATACATAACTTCCATTTGGATTCTGCTTAGTACATTCTAAAGTTACACACTATATTTTAAAAAGAGAAAAAAATTATAAATATATAATATAATTAAAATAACAATCCATACCAATTCAAATCTATCATTAATATTAATATTCATTTAAATCTTAAACATTTTACACATTACTTTTCAAATAAGTATCATACTTCTATGGGAACACTTATAAACTTTCCATAATCATTCTCCCCAACTTTACTTATATTTTAAAACATTGTGTCATTAAAATGTTCCCATTCCTTCCTAATCCAATTCTCCATTTTTTTCATTTCCTTCCTTTTGTTCACAAAAGTTTCACTGAATTACACCGAGTATTTTATCCCACTTTTTAATCACATGTTGTTTCCAATTTACTAACATTATTTCTAATACAAATATAACAATACAATCTTATGTACCTTTGCAGAATCACTTTTTCAGTTTTTACCCATTATCTCTAAATAAGTCCTGTTTCTTTACATCTTGCTCCACACCTTTGAAGCTTCTCATCCCTTCCTTCCTCCCTTGCTTCTTCTCTCTGCCCTTTTTACCCCCTTGTCTCTCCACCTCCATTTTCCTTTTCTGTATTCCCCCTTTCTGTTGCTTTCTAACATTGTATCCACTTTTCACCTTATTTTTCCCTTTTTTGGTTGTTTTTTTAGATCTTAAAGTCTCCATTTTCTTTTCCTCCTTTCCCCTTTCTTCCCCAAGTAAAGTTACTTGTTCATTAAAGATGGCTTCTTCTTTGTCCCAATCTTCTTGTTGCACAGTCCTTTCTTGTAGTTTCTCATAGGTACAGATCGCCATTTCTAAAAATTGAAAAAGAGAGCCAAGAGATCCCTTCCCTTCTTGTTCCTCTTTGTATTTTTTAAATTCCATTTTCAGTTCATCCACAAGTGATGCCATTGTAAAAAATTTTTTTTTCAAACAACCACCCAAGTATTTTTAGTCATTCAAATATAATTTCCAAAAGTCCCAAAGTCACCAAACAATCCAAATACACACAAGCTGTTTCTTTGACACTTTCTTCTTTTTTCACTTTCTCTTCCGGGGGTTACTGTTTAGTTACAAAATTCCAGTTAAAATGTATCTTTTAGAAGTCTTGTTAGTATTTAATCAGATTCTTTTAAATTCTAGGCAGTCTCCTCCTTCTGAATCCTGCTCTTATTCTTTTCCTCTTCCTTCCCACTTACAGCAAGAAAAAAAGAGGTTTTTTTTTAGTGTTCAGAAATCCTTATTATCCCCTTGACATTTAATTATCCAGTTTAATTACCTATTAATGCCAAAGTGGGTTTTTCTGATTTCTCATCTATTACTGTTCGCAGTCAACATTAGGAAGGAGAGTGAAAAAAACAACTTTCCCTTTTCTCTTTCATTCGCTGCTTCCAAGTCTTCTTTGGGAGCGATGTATCTTTTGCAAAATTTAAATTCCAGGGTACCTTAGTTGTTGCTTTTTGTCCTGGTCAGCCCAAACCTTTCACTTCTTAACTTCCTCCTGCACTTTCTTTTCTGACTGAGTGCTTCTTTGAGGTGGCCATTTCTGACCACTGCTCTTACTGCCTTTGGAAAAGGGAGTTTAGCCAGCTGAGGAGGAGAGGTGCAGCTCCCCTCAACCCTGGCAGGTCTCCCCTGTCTTCACCACCTCTATGGGGTGGCTTAGCCCCAAAGCTCAGGGCACTCCAGCGGTGAGCACAGGCAGAAACCATGCACAATTGTGGATTCCTGCCTGCTGCCGAAGCGCTGCAAATATTCTAGATATTCATACTAATATTGTTCCATTTTGAAATTAATGAACAAACTTGGAAAAAGTATACACTGTAGAATAAATTCTAAATCATCCATTTAAGAAGGGAAGACCACTTAGCTTATTTATTAAATATTTATTTATTTCATAACACAAATGAGAATAATCTTCTGTTTCTGTGTCCCAGTCTTCTGTTAATAAAAGACTGGCTCAATTAACAAATACCTTGGCAACACTAATAAATATTGCTGCAAAGTGGACTTCTGGCTTGAGCTTCTTTGGTGACAGACTGAAATCCATGATTGTGCGCAGTTTTGATCCGTGCTCATGGCTGGAGCGCCCTGAGCCAGCTGGATTCAGGGCTAAGCCATCCCATAGAGGTGGTGAAGAGAGGGGAGACCACCAGCAGGGTTGAGGAGAGCCGCATCTCTCCTCCTCAGCTGGCTATTACTCCCTTTCCTGAAGGCAGTTGCAGCGGTGGTCAGAAATGGCTACCTCAAAGAATAACTTGACCGGAAAAGAATGTGCAGGAGGAAGATAAGAAGAGAAAGTTTTGGTTGACTGGGCTGAACTGAAAAAGCAACAACATAAAGTACCCTGGAATTTGAACTATAAAAAATAGCACTGTTCCCAAAGAAGATTTTGAAGCAGCAAAGGAGAGAAGAAAGGGAAAGGATTTGGCTTTTTTTCCCTTCCCTTCCTTATACTGACAGCTAAGAGATTTAAGTAAGAAATTGATAAAAATCCACTTTGACATCAATAGGCATTTAAGCTGAAAATAAAATGTCAAAGGGATAATAAAGACTTTTAGATACTCAATTCAGTTTTGTTCGGGTATTTTCCCACGTCATTGTAGCTGTGCTTTTAAAGTTGTAGCAACGTTTCGGCAGAATCTCATCTGCCATCATCAGGCTTCTGATTGTGTCCGTCTGTGAGTCAGACTTTCACAGCTGTTTCTGTTTTAAATTTGGTGCTAGCCTATGCTGTGCCAGAATGTTTTTTTCTTCAATCTGATTGGTTGGGAGTCTTGGTCTGTGTTTATTGGTCTTGGAGTTTGCTGTGTTCTGTTTGATTAGTGTTTGGACACTAATTGGATACCAATTGGACACTGAATCAAAGGCTTTCCAAAAGTCTATGTAGATTGTGTCTATTGCTTTGCCCTGATCAAGTTGTGTAGTCCATATGTTTTTGCAGTGTAGGAGTTGCAGATTACAGGATAGTTTTTTTTTTTTTCTGAAACCAAATTGTTTATTAGAGAGTAGGTTGTTTCTCTCTAAGTGGAGGATAATGAATTGGTTAATAATTGATTCCATGACTTTACAGGTGATGCAGCATAAGGAGATTGGTCTTTAATTTTCAACTAGGCTGGGTTCTCCCTTTTTGAAGATGGGGATGACCATGGCTTGTGGCCATAGTTTTGGCAAAGAGCTAGTCCTGAAAGATTTTTCAAAGATTATACTTAGAGGTTTGGCTATGGCAGTGGATAGCTTTTTTAAGAAGTAGGCACACATTCCATCCAGTCCAATAGATAGAGATGGTTTTAGATTGTGTAGTGCTTTTTCAAGATTGTCTTCTGTAAAATCGATATGCATTAGATCATTGTAGTCGTCTGTGGTTTGGCTAGGAAATGCTGGGCATGATCCATTGCTTTTGGCAAATACTGACCCAAAGAATGTGTTAAAGAGGTTGGCTTTAATAGTGTTGTTGTTGCTGTATTTATCATTAGGTCCTTTCAGGAGTGGGATGGACCGTAAGCCTTTTAGTTTGTTGTTTACAAAACTGTAGAAAGCGCGGGTGGAATTGGTGTGTAGAAAGTTTTCTTCTTGTTTAATGTGATAATTGGTGCATTCAATTTTTATCTGGTGGCATAAATTTTTGTATTGGCTTTTGAAGTTGGCAACATGAACAGATTTATTTTTTTGCCAAAGTGATTCCTTTTTGGATTGAAGCTTCCTTATTGTTATGGGTAATTTGTTTTTTCTGGTTTTGGGAGTTGTTAATGGTACATATAGTTTGACGACTCTTCTGACTTCAAGTAAAAATATGTTGTAATGGTCTTCTACAGTATTGCATCCAGTGAATAGAAATTGCCAATCAAGGGATGAGAGATCGTTGTTTATAAGATAGTACCATCATCTCAAAGTCGAATGAAGCATGACCTAATAACCTCTTGCCCTATACCTAGAGAAGAAGAACAGGAATGGCAACTCTGCTAACTGGTGCTAAAACCCCTTATCCTGAACAATTTTCTCAGGAGTTTACACAGGATTCAGATGGGTCTCCCCTCCTTTTAGAGAAAGCCAATTTCATGCATGACACCTCAGTCCATTGCAACAACCCTACAACTTCCCTTTGTATAAATCAAATTTCATTTTTTATTTCCTTTTTTCCTTTTTTCTTTTTTTTCTTTTTTTTATAAAATTTTTATTGGTTTTTAAAACAAACATAAACAAACAACACATAAAAACATCAAATCATCTTCCATATATGTACATACAGTGTGCTGGTTGGTTTACAAATTGTTTTGTGCTTCCATTTCGTAGTCTTCAATTACAATTACATTGTATATGATCTTATATTTTCAATCCAATATTAAATACATTGGTATCATTATTAATCAATCATCTGACTATACTTTTATTCATTCATGCTTTGGAAAATAATCATATTTTACTTAATTTGTTTTGTGACAATTCATATTATCATCCCAAATCTATCCTAAAAACATTTTGTAGGTATAATAAGAAAAGAAAACATCTTTATATATTTAGTATTTTCTATAAGTCTACATATTTCCTTACTATATTTTATTGTCTAACCATTGATAGAATAGATCCCAAACTTCATAAAATTGTTTATCATCCTGTTCTCTAATTTCAAATGTCAATCTGCTCATTTCAGCACATTCCAATATTAATAATTTCCTCCTGTGATGGTATTTTCTCATTTTTCCAGTTTTTAGCAAATACAATCCTAGCCGCTGTTAATACATTTACAATCAGGTATTTCGAATCTTTACTATATATTTCAGGTAAAATTCCCAATAAAAATATCTCTGGTTTCAAGTCTATATGCTTTTTATCATTTTTTTCAACCACGTGTGGATTTTAGTTAAGTATTTTTTAGCATCTGCACAAGTCCACCACATGTGGTAATATGAGCCAGGTGTCTGATGACATTTCCAACATTTTTCGGATTTATTCTTGAACATTTTTGCTATTCTTGTTGGGGGGAAATGCCACCTGTAAAACATCTTATACAAATTTTCTTTATATGCTGTTGGCATTGTCATTTTATAATTTTGAGACCACAATTTGTGCCATTTTTCTAGATCAATCCCATATCCAAAATTCTTCCCTCAAGCAATTATGGAAAGGAGGCTGGTTTGAAAATAAATAAAGATAAGACAAAGATCTTGACAAAGAATATGCTATCAAGACAAAAAGAAGAACTGGCAGACCTATTGAAAATTCAGGTCATGAATAAGATTAAGCACTTGGGGATATACTTGACAGCAAGATGCAGTACACTAAAAGAAAATAATTATATCAAACTTAAACAGCAGATAGCGCTAGATCTGGTGAAATGGGAAAATTTACAACTGTCATTAATAGGGAGAATATGAACAATCAAGATGAATATATTACACAGAATTTTATATTTGTTTCAGACAATTCCAATTAGGCTTGGAAAAGACTATTTTGAAGATTTAAATAAAATTGTGTTGAAATTTATATGGCAAGGTAAGAAAGCGAGAATAAAGTTAAAACTTTTGCAAGATGCTAGAATAAGAGGAGGATTTGGTTTGCCTAATTGGGAGTTGTATTACCAAGCTACAAATGTGATGTGGGTTAAGGAATGGATAACATTAAGAAATACTAGATTATTGATATTAGAAGGACATGATCTGTTGTTGGGGTGGCATGCTTTTCTATGGTATAAAGGAACTAAAACACAGGGGTACTTTAGAAGACATTATATACGGGAGTCTCTGTGCTTAAACTGGGAGAAGATTAAAAGACAATGTCATTTGAAAATTCCAGTCTGGCTATCGACTATTGAAGCATTTTCTTATCCTATAATATACAAAAAGGAACAAGCAGTTAGATTTGGTGAAATATTGAATGAAAAGGGTGAACTCACACTCACTACTTAAAGCATTTGAAGGCACAATATAAGACCCAGCTAAAAGAAAAGAAAAGTGCGGCTCTGAGGGAGTCTTGGCATAGATTAATTGCAGCAGTCAAGACAAAAAATACATCCCTTTTGCGGCACATCACTAGATGATTGGGGAAATCCCCTCTTCCCCCAACTAATCAGGTACTGATTCATGCCTGGGAAAAATATTTTAGAGAGCTATATATAGACCCTGACTATGTAACTAAGGAGAGCCAAATTAGTCTGGACCAAACTCCTTATTGGTCCCCGGTTACACTAGGAGAGATATCCCGGTTGATTGGAACCCTCAAGGCTAATAAGGCACCAGGTGCTGATAATGTCCTGCCAGAAATAATCAAAAAGAATGCCAGTTGGTGGGCTCCACTTTTAGCATCTCTGTTTACATTTATAGATAAAATGGGCCATATGCCAAGAGACTGAGGATTAGCAATTATCATACCAATCTATAAAAAAGGAAATAGAAATGACCCAGGTAATTATATTAGCCTTCTGAGTGTTATTAGTAAATTGTATGCCAAACCCTAAACTATAAACCTCAGGATTGGCTAATTTCTGTGGTGATAATTAAAGATGAGCAAGCTGGTTTTAGAGAAGGAAGATCTATGATAGATCATATCTTGGTACTTCATCATCTGGTTCAAAAATACACGAATTTTTAAAAAAATCCTCTCTTTTCGTGGCCTTCCTTGATTTTAAGCAGGCCTTTGATTCAATATCCAGGAACATTCTCTGGCATAAATTAAAACACACTACCATTGAGAAATGCCTCCTTTTCCTCATACAAAAATTGTATGATAATTTCACCTCGAAAGTGAGGTGTAATCCTCAAAGGACTTTAACCAGCCCAGTAAGGGTACAAAAAGGGGTATGGCAGGGTTGCATCCTATCCCGCTCCCTTTTTAACTTTTACATTAATCCTCTGATCAACCTCTTACAGAACCCTAATTTACATCCTCCAAAAGTAGCACAACGTAAAATCCCAATTCTCCTATATGCCGGTAATGCTGCTATAATGTCACAAACTCCAATAGGACTGAAGAGAGCAATTACGGCAACACTTGAATTTTGTAAACAGAATAAGCTGGTCCTTAACTTTGATAAATCAAAAGTTTTAGTTTTTGCTAAAAGACCTAGACAACACTCCTGGAAAATAGAAGGGTATAGTTTAGAACAGGACAGGACATTCAGATATCTTGGGGTAGTTTTCCACTCACAAGGGACATGGAAGTCACACCTGGATCGCACATTGCAAGTGGCCTATAGGTCCTCAAATGCAATTAAACACTTTGGAGGGCAATTAGTACCTGAGGCCTTAAAACTTTTTGAGGCCAAAACATTGGCACAAATTCTATATGGGGCACAAACATCCTTGCAAAAAAAGACTTGCTAGAACCTTTACAAACCAAATTCCTGCGAGCCATCTTAGCTGCACCCAAATGCCCAGGTAAGAATTGAGACAGGCATGCCTCAAATTCATGTAAGAGCCTGAAGACAATGATCATTCATTGGCTAAAAATGCATTTCTTCCCAGAGGGACTGACCCCTCTAGTACTGACTGATAACTACTCCTCCCCTTGAAAACAGGCAATAGACCACAAGCTGGGCTCTTATGGGCTTTCACCAGTATTCTTAATGCCCCTAGGCTTTGACCAAGCAAAGCAAGTGATAATCAATAGAATGAGGGACATGGAGTTCCAAGAAGAACCAAATAGGTTGGCTCGCCACAGCAGGGACAGAATTAAACAGGGAGTGTGAGAGTCAGCAAGATATATAAATGATCTGATCTTCCCAAAACAAAGAATAGCATTCTTCAGAGCCAGATTTAATATTTTCCCATCAGCATTCCTTCAGGGCAGGTATAAGAAAACACCAATAGCAGAATGAGTATGTATATGTGGTAAAGGAGAAGTTGAAGATATCTCTCATGTTTTATTGTACTGTGAGTTATACAGAGTATAAAGGTCATTGTATATTCTCTCCTTACTAGAGATATTGCCAGGGAGGGCAGACAATTTTTTATGTAGACTTTCTCCTCCAGGATTCAAACCCAGCTATTAGGCAAGCAGTGCAAAATTCTGTGTTGCTGCAATGTCTACTAGAAAAAAAATTGTTTTTTTTTAACAGAATTATAGCTGTCAATTTGTGACAATTTTTGGAGATAGAACAAACTTTGGAAAATGATATTTACACACATACTTATTGGCTCTCCACTCATATAAACCAGGGAGTGCCCCTAACTGTTTGAGGACATGTATTTTCTTAACAGATGTTTTTATCCACTATTAATATATTACAATGTGTCAGTATTTTTTATGTATATTGTAAATAGTGATGTCTATTGCTGGTCTAAGACCGTAATAAAGTTATATTCATTCATTCAGATCATGGTACATCATTTATCTAGGTACTAAAACATATTGACAATTATATTATCCAAATAAGTATCTTGAAATGTTTGAATTTGATTCAGGATCAGATTGACACTGAACAAGTATAACACAATCATGGTCAGATGCCCAATCTTGAGCATCTCTCTCTCTCAAAGTGACAAAATGACATCCTCTTTTGTCTCCAAAAATAAATCTATTCAGAGGAATCAATAGGATACAGTCAATTTTCTTTAACCATGGAGATAAATCATATATTGGCATTTGTCTGATTTAACTGGGATGACTGAATTAAAAATATTTTTCAGAATCTATATTGTATCATATATCAGAGTGACTCCCTTCCAATCGCTGACATTCTCTTTTCTCTATCAACAGTGCAGGGCTATTTCTTTCAGCCAATAATTTATAATATTTGTAGAGGTCTATCACTCATTTTCTCTAGCATCCTTTGGGTATTCTTTCTAAATTTCATTTCAGAATTACAATATTTGAAAGAAAGGTGTAAAAAAAAAAAAGGTAGGTAAACAGGGAAAGGCTTGAAGATTCAGTTACCTTTTGTTTTGATTGCTGGAGTGACTTATGTTCTGTTTGAGGCTGTTTGACTGATATTGTGAAAATAACTGAACAACTCCTAATCCTCTTCCTCCTCCTCCTCCTTCCTCTTCACCTCCTCCATTATCATTATTTTCCTTAAAAATAATTACTTGTTGGCAGTTTCTCTGAAAGTATAAATGTAAAAAAAAAAAAATAACACTTAAACATTTCCTCCCCCCACATTAATTGGAAATTGTGTATATACTGAACATAGAAAAAAAGTGCTTAACAGAATTCCAATGAAACAGTGATAGGATGTAACAGGAAACTTCTTATTACATATGCCAAAACTAAGTAAAAGAGAAAAAGTGGAAAATGATAGAAAAATGCAAGGCCTAGAATAATCGATTGATTATATGCCATCAAATCAGGATCAACTCTTAGCAACCACATAGATAGATTTTCTCTATGATGATGTGTTCCCAACCTGGTTCTTTAGGTTCTCCAATGATGTACTCATCACCACTGGAATTGAGTTTTTCTACCTTGCTGTGGTCATCCTCTTATCTATTTCTTTACACTTTTCCAAACATTATAGAATTCTCCAAGGAGAGAGCTTTTTTGCGACCTATAGATATGTCTGAATACTAATTGGATTTTAAAGTATTATGTCCAATTTCTGAAGAAGTCCCAATATAGCAAATATGTTCCATTGCTTTTTTTCAGAGAACTATGCAAGGATTCTATGCATCAAGATAGTCTTTTTAGTGAACATATCTGCATATGTGCAATGGTGTAAAAAGCAACATCAACAGGTTTGTCATGACTCAAAATAATTTTTCTGTGTGTTCTTTTTTAGTGTGTAGACACACATACGTAACATGAGACAAGCACTCAAGTGATTTAACAAACGCTTCAATTTTAAAAAGCAAATTTACAATTCCATATTTTTAAAATTGAAATGGGAGCAATAGAATACAATACAAAGTAAACTTCAATAATGAAACAAGACAGGATAAATTTATTCATGCCTAAGAGCAAATTGGCAGAGTCACTTAGAATCAGTAAGGAAGAAACAGATTTCCAGACAAAGTTAAAACCATTACTTTGATAACAACTTCATGATTTTTGTTTTTGTTACTTCTACAAATTCATTCTCTGAGTGCTAAGCTCTCACATTTTTGAATTTGCATGACAAGTGAATTTGTTTAGTTGAACATATAGGACTTGGGCTAGGGACATAAAGGGAATTGGCACAAACAGAAGCAGGGAGTTTCTTGGCAATATAATAATGGGAGATAGGGTGGGTCACACTTGACCTTCTGGCAGGCTGCACCTAATCTAGGGGTTGTACAGTGTGTGATTTGCAGGTCGAGTATCTGTAGGTTAATGTAATTGTGCTTCTAATCTGTCCTCCACTCTTGAATATTTGCAGAGAGAGAGGGAGGGAGGGTGGGAGGGAGGGGGAAAGAGAGAGAGAGATTGATTCACATAATTGACTATAATTTCCCAGAATTCAGAGGGAAAAAAACCCAATAATATGTAAAAGTTGTATTGTACATCTCACATACTGTATAAACAATCCCTGTAACATATATTTACACACACATACATACGTATACACACATATATATAAAGAGACTCCTTTTAAAATATATAACAAACTGAGGGTTTTGCTTGCTTTTTTCCCCCTTTTACTAATATAAAAGATATGGAAGATTTTTTTACAAAAGCATAAACAGGAAGAAATATTTGACTTCTGATATACAGAGGAATATTCTATACACATAGGGTTCCTTCTATATAAAGCAAACATGAAGAATTAAGTGAACAGAAACAGAGAAGATAGCCAAACATTATAAATTCTAAATACAGTATATTTTAATTGAAGTCTAATGTGATACCTTTTCAAAACCTCTGTTCCATTTCATTTCTCTGTCTGTGTTGTTCAGTTGCAAAACACAGTTCTTGGTTTTACCTTTCATACTATTTTTCATAAATGTAAACTATGTACCATGGTGGAAATTTCTTTTGTTCACTCCTTTTATATTTCAATATATTCCTTTTTAAGAATAGCATATGCATTTACTGGTCAGGACCTGCCTAGGCAATAGCTGTTCACAGTAGTATAAACTCTCAATATGAAGCCATTCATTGTTGGTATATTTTTAGAGATATCATTTCATCAAGGACCATGTCAAAGCACAGCTTCAGGGAAGCTTAACTTTACAAATGTATCATTGATTTTGTATCTAAACCACATGCTGTCAGGCTTCAACAAGTAGACAAATTTATGCTTATTGTCAAAGGTTAGGCAATAAGCATTCTATTAATTCTATTGATTTCAGCTGCATTTATTGAGACAGTCTTATAGTAAAATAAATAAATAACTGCATTTTATCTGTAATTAGTGTTAGGCGAAATATGATTTAATTTCATTTTTCAAACTATTCGAAACTAACATAGCCTGTTTAAATTAGTAACATTCCTCATTCCTTATGGAAAATACTATGTGACTTGTTTCACTTGCTTGCCTCTATTCCTGAATTGAGCACACCTGATTATTGAATTAAATTCACTAAGAATCTTTAATCCAACAGATTTTTGTTTAAATCAAATGAAATATGTGAATCAGGATTTTGGTTCCCCAAAAGTCACTTTGCCCATAGAGGAAACGTAGGTGTCCAAATCTGCAAGATGACAAGGCTGGCCTTATGAGTCTTCAGTCCTTTTGTATGCGCATAATATACAGTACATACAAAACAGGGTAGACTTCCATCACTATGCTGCATCAGCCATCTTGCTGTTTTCATGCTGGTTATTTTTCTTGATAATATGCACCTCTTGAATCTTGACTACAGGACTACTCTTAGTAGGAGAGAATCTCATCCATATAGAACAACTTACAGGAAAAAGACCCTAATAAGTGGAATTGGGTGTCAAGCCAAAGGAAGACACAATGTCCAGGTCACATATGTCATTTGGCTCACATTCCACCTCGCCTTCTCACAGAAAGCTCAAGTTGGTAATTTTGTCTCTAGACAGAAATCACAAGGCTAGGCTTAGAAAATCCTTTTGTGAAAGTATCAACATTCACTTCAGAAATGAAATATATTACATTCAACTTTCTGTGATGTAGCACCCAAATTTGTCCCTAAGTGTTAAAAAACCAACTCAGCATCTGTTGCAAAATTGCTTGGCTCATTAGTCATGAACCTTAGAAATATGCAGAGTACACAGTAGAGACATTTTAGAATTCATAATCATGTAGGTCAAACCGATTTCCTGCCTTCTTTTACCAAGGGAGATAGTGTAACTTTTTTAATGCATGCTGACATTTTGTGGCTAAAGCTGACTTATAAGCATTGGAGAAATCCCCTAAGAAGGAATAACTGATTTGTTGTAAACCTATTTTAATATCTTTTGAAGCACAAATGTTTATTTCTACTTTGAAAATGAGGGGCAATAGTAGACAGAAACTGCAGTGAAAAATATGTAAGATTAGTATTATACTGGTGTGGATTCAGCAATCCATTTTTTTCTGATTTGTTGAAAGTAAAAACTTAGAAAAGGAAATAGAGTAGGAATCATCAACACAGAGCCTGCAAGCAATCAGATCAAATGTGTTTGTGCATGTACTTTTATGCAGTGTCCAAAATGCTATGAAATTGCAGTATCTGCAAAATCTTACCTAACTCCTGTAATAATAGCAATATGGGTCATGGAATAAAAATAATTAACTCTAGCTACTAGGAAGTACTTTTGGATATAAAGTACAGTCAATTGCTATACTTCAAGGAAAATTACAAAAACATCATAATTTAATGTCCATTCATAGTTATTGTCAGAGGTAAGATTATCTAAGTGTGTTAAACACCTTTGTATACAGAATTAATAATAATAAAATTCATTACAGCCATTCTGGGACCTTCTAGCAAGCAGGCCCTGACTTTCTTTTGTAGAATGGTAATTGCCATTTTGTTAGTTACTTAAAAGTGCTTGTGACTTTACTTGAAATGAGTGACAGTTTAATCTATCTATCTATCTATCTATCTATCTATCTATCTATCTATCTATCTATCTATCTATCTATCTATCTATCTATATTGAATTTATATGGCCATCCACTCACTCTTAGTGACTCTGAACAAAAAATAAAAATCCAATATACATAAATAAAAACAATAACCCCCTACCCCTCACCCCAATGACAACAATCAATCAAACAAGCCACTTGATGGGCCCAATCCCACTCTGAGTTCCCCAGGCCCACTGGCAAAACCATATTTTCAGGGCCTTGTGAAAGAGTGCCAGTGTCTAATCTTCCTGGGGTTAATGTTCCAAAAGAGGGACATTTAATTCTTGACCATCTTTATCAAAACTAAAAGAGCCACTTTGAAATGCTTAACTTGCAGTTGCAGCATCTTTTAGATATTCCAATTGTAGCATAGTATCACTGTTCACTAGTTTTGGCATTTTGGCCCATTTCCACGATGACCTAAGTTAGGGATCTTGAGCTGGCGTGTTAAGAAATCAAAGGACATAGGCTCATTCCCAGGTACCACCACAACCCTGTATCCCAGGAGGAGAAAAATGTGTGTTCACTCCACACCTCCATTGTGCACAAAATGAGATCAACAGGCTTAAAAAATGTGATAAACGGTGATCCAATGTTTTAAAGCTATGCAGAAGATGCATGGGCATATCATAAATTATTAAAGAATGTTCTTGGTGTTTAAAACAAATAGTGGAACCAGTACCACATTAGAAAAATTATAACAAGAAACCAAAATCAATCAAAATACAAAGAAGCATCTATGTTTTTTTTTTTTTTAACAAAACAACTTGGGAGTATATAGAACTGCATTTATAACTGTAGACTATATTCAATGTTTCAAACATCCATGTTCAATAGATACCTGTGTAAGTATTTATATGGACAGAAATAATCTATTAAGATACACTCCATGGAGACAAAACCCGAATAAAACATCCTAACCTAAACATCCCACAATATACCTTGCTCTTTGTATCTTTCAGACAATTCTATTCTATACATATTTAACAATGACTAACACACCCCCATGTACCTTAATTTTATTACAAATATGTCATTTTTTTCAAAATTCAAAGAAAGCACATTTGCTAGATCAGAATTTGCTTTTCTGTAAGTATATATCTTAAATATATAACTGCTATTCTCTGCTCTAGAAAATTCACAGTTTTTATCAGAGTTCTTTCTTTTCCTTTTCAGTTGCTACATATTTGAACCTGGAAATTAGCCTTACATTTATTTTGAACATCATTGTAGGACCTTCTTGTCACCCAAACATCTTTAACCACTAATTTGAAAAGCCTTGCAAAAATATTGCTTCCATGCAGGCAATTTAGGGCTTCATTTGATGATGTGATAGGATTTTATACTCTCTATGCTGAAAATATAGAATAGTTGCATACCATGTTTATCAAAAAGAATAGTACATTATATGCTTCTGGCTCTCATCATATGTTTATATGTTTACCTCAGCAAATTGTTAAGATTTCCACAGCTGCAGGATGTTTCTTATACATTTTGCTTTACCATGATATTTCATTGTAACTATTCTAGTCGTGATCTGTTTGGTTCACAGTTTTCTTAAAGGCTGTTCAGGTTTGAAATTCTCTCACACAAAATAGATTAACCAGGAATGCCTCATTAGAAGTTAATATGACACTAGCAGTCATTATGTTCAGATATAGCATATATATATATACATCTTTCTAGCAATGCTAAGGACTGCTAGAAATGCTTCAGGGATGTTGTCCATTCATCTGCATGGAAGATGTCAGGGCCTTCTACTTGCAAGTAGCAAGATTGGTTCAATGAGAATGAGATATAAGTTTTACTTCTTGAAAAACATCACCCTCATTGTGTCTATCAGAATGATTTATCATCAGCTTCCAAAAAAATGTCTACCAGTATTGATATGATAGATCAGAATAAACTGTAAAATGCAAGATTCCTGACTGAGTGCCAAGGCAGACAAAATATAGGGATATCCTGACAGAAACAAGTTAAAGAAACAAGTTATAGTTCTATGAAGACCTTAACTCTCCCTATGGACCTGAATCTCTTGGGGTTTTCCCCCTTTTGAATATAGATGGTACACTCTTATTATATAGAGGGCTCAGAGTGTGCAGAGATGGGCTCAACATTTTGAAGCCATCTTCAACTGATCCATTAATGATGAGGCAGTAGATGGGGTTCCCCAAATCAATCCCACCAGCACAATGAATACTCCAGTAGTAGTTGAAGTTGCTGTTAACCAATGGCAAAGCCAGGGGGAGATGCCATACCTGCAGAGATATGTCAAGTTGAGGATCCTGTGTTTATTCATTTTGTTTATTGAGAAAATTTATATGGTTGCCCAACCCATTCACAGTGACTCCAGGCTGCATACAGAAATAAAACCGTAAATCCAAACCCTTGATGAAAGCAGTCAAACAAAGCACTTGCTGAATTCCATAACACCTTGGAGGGTCTTTCGAAAGAGTATTAAGGTGGGGGCCAATCTTACCTCTGAATTTTAGTAAAGGGGAAAAAAGCAAAATCAATAGAAGTTTCTCTTTTTCCCTTTTGAATTTAAAACTTCTTTCTTGCTTTCAGAATAAAAATAAACAGCATTAACAAATTATGTTCCTCTTTTTCTTCTCCTCCTCCAAACTAAATTTTTTCATGTGTTTAACTATTATCTATAATATTGGTATATTAGGAAGGAAAATGATGAACTCTTAAAAGTGGCCTCAGAAATTTTAATTCTGACATATTTTATCAACAGATACTGATTTTACCTGAGGAGAAGTCATTTGGTATATTTGAGGGTGTAAGTGGGGAAAAGTATGAAGGAACAGTTCTAAACTGAATGGTTAGAGTCTACGAGGTGTTTATTTATTTATTTTGTCAAAAGCTTACAATACAATAGAAATAAGAATAAACATAAGTTTAAATATAAGAAAAAGGAACTAATAATTGGGGACAATAGGACAGTGTTCTTCCACTTGGCACATTATGTCCATACAAACACATCTCTTTTGGACTTGAAAATTGTTTAATTAACAACAGAATACATAAACTTTAAGTAATACTTGTGTTCCAGGTGCTGGTTATAGCATAAGGCAATATATATTATACTGCCAGGATTGGATACAATATTCTGTTGGAAACAAGGCAGGTTCTGGAAGTTTGTGTAAGCACAATCTGAAATTACAGTTACATCTGCTCCTGTATTGGTGTTGAAGCACCAAATCAAAAGATTTTCTCGTGATTTGGCAGAATCATTAGAGTAGCCATTTGGTTCCCAAAATAAATGTTCATTGGTTTTACTATGTTTTGTGGAATGTCCTCATCTCTTATTTGGCAGCTGGCTGTATTTGTAGCATTCAGCAATTTGAGCAGTATATTCTTGCCTGTCTATGGTTATTTCCAACACTAAATTCAGCTTTGTGGGTGGAAATTTGCTTGATCATAGGGAAACAATACAGTTTGCTCTTGTGCCTTTTTATGTCAGAAGGGATGGAATATTTTTAGCAAACTTTGCAGCCCAATTAAGTGCCTGCACTGATGTCAGTTTACAAGTTCTTTCTTTTGCATAGCTAAATAGAATGTGAATAACATTTTGTTGAAGGCACTTTATAGAGTAAAAACATTACAAATTTAAAGACAAAAGAGAGAAGTAAAGTGATAAATAAGTAACAAATGAAAAGAAAGAAAGAGAAAGAGAAAGAATGTGTGTTCAGTGTGTTCAGAAAAAGAGAGAAAGAAGGAAAGAAACAAAGAAAGAAAGAAAAAAGAAAAAAAGCTTCTTATCTCCTTACAGCAGTTATAAATACTTTTATAAGCTATCCTCTCTCTTTATAATCATATTGTGACGCCGTTCTTCTCATATTTTACCCTTTCTAATTATCAAATTTATAAATCACGTTTCTATTTTCAGCAAAAAGTCCATAATTAGTTGTACTGACAAATGTAATAATTGTCTTTTCCCTAATCAAACAAGTCAATTTGACATCTCTGTAAATTCTGTAATCTTTTTGTGTGTTTTTGAACTCAATTTTAAAAACTTTTTTACAAGTTCCCCAAGCAAGATAAAATGACATTTCCACATTTTCAACATAAATTTAAAGTATCTTAACATTCCAGAAAGTTTTTTTTTTTTTGTTATCATAAGAATCTGAATGGCTCTTAGTTATGTTAGAATTCAGGAAGAACTTGGCACAATTAAAAATAGATTAATACTGTACTGAAATATGAACCTGCCTTGAAAGAGTCTAAAATTACAGGCGTATTTTATTTATTATAAGGGGTAGGAAAAACTTGAAGAATTTTTTTCATTCACCTGTCATTTCCTACTCATTTTGTTGTTTTTCTCTTTTTTCTTCTATTTTTCTCCCCCCCCCATATTTCCTTCCCTCTTTTTTTGTCCCCTTCTAAGAAGAAAATTATATCAAGTTACATCCAACATCAAACTATGCAAATTGGGTAAAAAAGGAATGGTTGGGTAGAGCATATTACACTGATATAATTACACACACACACACACACACACACACTTGGGGAGAGGTTAATTTAAGATGGTTGTTACACGAGGTCTTGAGTGTTTATTTCCTTTCCATGTGCACAATTCAACATATGAGTTCTAATGGGCCACAAGATCCATGAGCTACAAGTGAGTCTTTGATTTTTCAATTGCTGAATTTCAGAAGAAAAGTGGCTTTTGCTTGTTATTGCTTTAAAATTTCTTAATGGATCTCAGTTAATGATTTTGGAATTCTTCCAACAACAAAATATATTCTTACTTTGAAAAATAGAATAAATAATGGGAAATAAGTAGATCTGAAGAATCTCATCTCTATGCAAAGTCATTTATCTCAAACCTTTTATTAGAATTTAAGATTTATTATTTTATATTTCCAGGAATGCTAAAGCATTTTTTTTTCAATCCTTTTATTACTGTCTTGTAAATTAGCCCACTAAATAAGTACCTTCATTTACAAATTAATTAGTTAAGAGGCTAATATTCCATACTTCTGTGTTATCTCTAAAAGAGGTTTATATTTAGCATTGGAAAAATACTTCCAGTGAATAAACTGAAGAAATAAAGTGATTTGTCCTTCCTCCAGCATCACATTTACTTCACTCTTTTGATGCCAGCAAAGAAGTATAGGGTGACAGAAAAAGAGCAATAAATTCACCCTTTACCTGTACAGAGTTTCTTTTGCCTGCACTATTTTTATAAATTAAAAAGTATTTATTAAAAATTAGTGGTTCTTCTTTTAACAATGCCCAAACCAATTTACAATAACTATACATGTCAAAAGCAAGTTTAAAAACAGATTAAAATCTAGGTGGAAAAAATGCAAATGACATAAAAACAAAAATAGGAAGCAAATAGAGTGAAGGATAGATTAATGGCCAGAGAATGTCAACATAAAACATTAGCTTTGGAGCCTCTGATAGCATAGAGGATAAAATAATTACACAGGACAGATTCATTGCATATCCATATATAGCAAAGTACAATGACAATGCCCTCCCAAATGATAACACAATAATGGAAATTTGTGCCATGTCAGGCACAAACAACCAGTTCACATGTGTAGAGTTCAAGCTGCCTATTTCATTGTATTCTGCCTATAATACAGGAATTTTCTGAAACTGCTTGCCTTTCCTTGGGAACAGATGGAGGGGGGTCAGTCCTGGATTTTTGCAGCTGAGAAGCAATTGGAGGCTAATTCCCTACTTGAGTCCTTCTCCCTGGCTGGCTGGGCATTTCCCAACATGTCAGGATGTCTGACACAAGTACACAAGTCATGGAATTGAATAATTATACAAACATCACCCTTGCAGTTGCCTATGATTCCATCCTAGCTGAATGATTTTATCTAAACTACAAAGACAATTGCTAGATAGCAGCAGATCTATCCAGAGTTTTGGACCACAAATTTGGTAACCCTGATGTCAGTGTTTTTGCCAATTAGCAAGCACAGCATGCAGGTCAAGATCCTTCTCACATATTTTTAGTTCCTAGGAGATGAACAAAATGGCATGTTCCTACACTTGTTTCTGGAGGTCATTATCAAATACAAGATAATTTTTCTCTGAACTTGACTCTTACAACTTCCTGAATTCTGGCCAATTCTTTCAAACACCCCACCCCCCTTTAAAAATTCTTCTACAGGATAATAGAATTGTTATGTTGATAACTTTTCACTTTTATACATGTATCTTTTTTGTCCATATTATGCTATATAGTTAAATGTTGGATTTTTATTTCACCTTCCTTTTTCTTATATTTCTCCCTTCCTGCTTTCTCTCAGTTCTTCTAGCACAAGATTTGCCAAACTTGGTTTCTACTTCAGGCAGCATTTTTTAGAGAATTTATTTACACAAGACTTTCTTTGCTAAGAGAATTTTTATCTATCTTTTTATACTAGGCAAAACAAGTCAAACACTGCAGGAGAACTTGGCGAAAAGCTTAATGAGTAATGCTTGAGAGCCAGTGACCTGCTTTGTTTAGTTGCCTAGGAAACACAATAGTAAAAAACCCAGTCTGTCTTTTGATCTCTGTTTGCCCAGAGGAGTTAGTAGCCTCCGTTATGGTTCTTTTGAAAGTAGAAAGCATCTTTATGCACCTTAAAGGACTTGAAATTTATTATGACTTAAACTTTCATGAACCACAGGCTCCTTCTCCGGATGCATATGTAATAAAAAGATGCCATAGTCAATGGAGCAACAAACTATTTTCCATGACAGATGCCACAAAACTCTTCATGGTATGTTTAGCAACAGATAACATCATTGTGTCCTTCTCAAAATTGTTGTTGGGAATGATCACTAATTTAAACTTGCATTCATTGAAGTACTGATTGAATTGCCATGCTATTTAAAATTCATCACTGTCTAACCTAAAGCTTTGACATGTTTCCCTCTTCTAACAACTGAGAGATATACAGTATTTTACCATCTGGGAAGTATGCAGTATGCATCTAACAGAAATAGATGTTTCCTAATATTAGAGAAGCCACCAGAGTCATTGTTTTCTAAGGCAATTGTTTCTGATCTGTAACAAATTGAAAAAGAAGGATCTGTTTGGCATGTATCCACTTGTCTAAAGCTCTGTAAATATTTAAAAGTAGAAAAGGAAAGTTATATACACATAAAGGAGAGTTATAACGGGAGAAGAAGAAATTATATGTAGGGAATAATTGTATTGCTTTCTCCTTTATAAAGAAAAAAAGATGTGATTATGTTGGGAGAGGGGCCTCTGACATATTGCATAACTATCCAATGGAAAATAAGCTGTTTTCCATTTCCATGATATTGAATAACCCACAGAGACCAACCCCCTTCCTAGAGAAGTTCTGTATATGCTTTTATTTGACATAACTTCTCCTACATATACTTATTCAATAACCTGTGTTTTAAATAGCTATACTGGCATTGCCAGGGCAGGATCTTGGGGCAGAATATCCAGCAATGTAATATGTATCCAAATCCTCTTTAATATAAATGTTAAGACATTTTCAAGTCAAGCTTGACTTTTGATGACTAATTCATGGCCACAAGGATGCAATTTCCTGGACAACAATAATGAAATAGTTCTCCTAGTCTGAGTTTATAGCTCTGGTAGTCCCTGGTGGTAGCCAGGTTTGATTCTGCTTAGCTTCTGAATTCAAATATGGTTGATCCAATGCTACTTTTGCTCCTAGCTACACCAATGAATGTTTGTACTTATTTTATTTTATATGGTTTGTCAATTGCTTACAAGATAATAGGTATAAGTAAAAACATAATTATGAATACATGGATACATATAAGAAAAATAAAAGAAACAATAGGACAGGGATGGCAGGCACATTGGTGCGCTTATGCATGCCCCCTACAGATCTCTTAGGAAAGGGGTGAGGTCAGTAGTAGACAGTCTAATATTAAAGGTTTAGGGGTTTGGGGAAGAAACCACAGTCAGGTAGAGTATTCCAGACATTGACCACTCTGTTGCTGAAGTTGTATTTCCTGCAATCAAGTTTGGTGTGATTAACCTTGAGTTTGTATCTACTGTTTGCTCTCGTATTGTTATGGTTGAAGCTGAAGTATTCATTGACAGGTAGGACATTGCAATGATTTTATATACTATACTTAGATCAGACTGAAGCCGGTGTAGTTCTAGCTTTTCTAGGTCTAGAATTTCGAGTCTGGTGGCATAAGGTATTCTGCAATGAATAGAGGAGTGGAGAACTCTTCTTGTGAAATATTTCTGGACTTTCTCAACTGTGTTAATATCAGATACGTGATGTGGGTTCAGACTGATGAGCTATATTGGAGTATTGGTCTAGCAAATGTTTTGTATGCTCTAGTTATTAGTGTGATATTACCAGAGAAGAAGCTATGCAGGATTAGGTTAACAACTCTTAATGCCTTTTTGGCTATGTAGCTACAGTGGGCTCTAGCACTTAGATCATTAGAGATGAGTACTCCAAGGTCCTTGATGGAGTTTGGATCATCAACAAGGTCTTGACTATTCAGCCTGTATTTTATTTTCTGATTATTATTTTTTTGCCAATATGTAAGACAGAGCATTTATTTGTTGAGATTTGAAGTTGCCATTTGTGTGACCATTCTAATACATAGTCAAGGTCTTTTTGAAGGGTAGCAGTATTGTCTGTGGTGTTGAATAGCTTTACATCATCAGTGAAGGGAATGCAATTGCTCTTAATATGATCACAGAGGTCATTTATGTAGAGTATGAAGAGAGTTGGTCCTAGAATACTGCCTTGGGGGACACCACTGTTGACAGGTACAGAATTTGATAGAAAGCTCCCAATTTTGACCATTTGTTGTCTGTTTGACAGGAATGCTTCTATCCAGTTATGCAGGTGTTCAGAGATACCATAAGAATTTTAGTTTTAGGAGTAGTTTGTCGTGTACCACTTCATCAAAGGCTTTACAGAAGTCTATGTAGACTACATATATGTATGTATGTATGTATGTATGTATGTATGTATGTTGTGGCTCTGAGGTTTGAGCCTGCATTGTTAGAGGACAAAGACTCAGACAATGGGGAAGAGGAGGATTTGGAAATGCCTTCCCCCCCAGGACCTTCCCTTTCGGCAATGCCTTCCTCCCTGATTGTGCCTCAGGTGTTGGCAGATAAATGAGAGGGAAGACCTGAGGCTAATCAGGAAAAGGAGGAGGGCGTATCAGAGTCTCTGAATGAGAATCAAGCAGAGGAATGCTCGCTTGATGCGAGGCAGTGTCACAGGCAAAAGTGTGAGCTGCAACGCAGGAGGAAGGGACAAATCAGAGACTGCAATGCAGGAGGAAGGGACAAATCAGTGACTGAACTGAGGGACACACCCCACAGGGAATAAAAGTGGGTGTGTTCACTCTGAGAGTTTTGTACGGGACAAGGTGTGACTTATTCAGAGGAGCTCTGGAGTATTCTGTGTTGTGACAGCTTGTGTGATTTATATTCCTGCTTTCTTGTCGGACTTGGCAGACAGTGTGTGTGACACTGCCAAGAACTTTATCGGCTCAAGGAATTAACTCTATAATTACTGGATTTGCTGGCTTGTTTGTATTCAGTTGGAATTTGGACTTCTCACCTCCTTTGTAAAGGTTTTGTAAAGACATAACTAACATATATATATATATATATATATATATATATATATATATATATATATATATATATATATACATATATATACACATATACACATATACACATATACACATATACACATATACATATACACACACACACAACACACACACACACACACACACACACACACACACACATATATATATATATATGGCATTCAGCTTTGTTCGGGTATTTTCCCACATCATTGTAGTTGTGCTTTTAAAGTTGTAGCAACATTTCGGCAGAATCTCATCTGCCATCATCAGGCTTCTGTATAGTGTTCACCTGTGAATCAGACTTTTACAGTGGTTTCAGATTTAAATTTGGGGCAGCCTATTGCTGTGCCAGAATGGTTTTTGTGAGTGCAAACAAAAAAATCTCCACACCACAAGCCAGGCAAACACCTGGGCACAAACAGATCCCCCCTGATACCTCCAGCTCAAACACACCCCAACCAGGCACCCAGATGAAACCTAGCTTCCTAACTAACGATAGCCCTCCACTTACCCAGAGCCAAGCTGCACTAGAGGCCTCCAATAAAGTAATACAATGTTGCCAGCCAATCAAGATACAAAAAGAGCCAAAAACCAGACAGAAGATATTAGAAACATCAATCAAGCAGAACACAGCAAACTCCAAGACCAATAAACACAGACCAAGACTCCCAACCAATCAGGGTGAAGAAGAAAACCATTCTGGCACAGCAATAGGCTGCCCCAAATTTAAATCTGAAACCACTGTAAAAGATGAGATTCTGCCGAAACGTTGCTACAACTTTAAAAGCACAACTACAATGACGTGGGAAAATACCCGAACAAAGCTGAATGCCATACATGTAAGTACCCGCCAAAACTTAAGTATGTATATATATGTATGTATGTATGTATATGTATATGTATATGTATATGTATATGTATATGTATATGTATATGTATATGTATATGTATGTTGTAGCTGATCTCAGTAGCTCTCCTTTTTTCTATTTTTGTTTTATATGAGTTCCTGGGCCTGTCTGGTTTTTAATAATATGCTCTACTTATCTTTGTGTGTTTTGCTATACTACATGTTTCTGTAACAAAAACACAACTTTATGCCACTCTGAAAGAATTAAAACCTTCTGGGTCTGCTGCAATCATTAATTAAAGCTCCAAATTAAGTGAAATTCATTTGATTTGCCCTTAGTCACAGAAGTATTTAATTATACCCTTTTAATATTATCAATCTACAAAGTAGCTACAATTATTTAGAAAAAGCATATATGTGAAAAGCAAATACTCAAAATGTTTAATTACAAACTGTAGCTAGAAAGCATACATTGGAATGATGTGTGGTACTCATCAAGTACTTAGTGAGCTGTAAGTAGTGACTGCATCAATATGTTTTCCTATGAGAGCTCTGCTTCAAAATACAGTAGTTGTACCTTTTGCAATTCCCATTCAGTGCAATTTATCATGTGGGAGATATTGCCAATGGGATGTTGTCTAATATTAAAATAGCTGATCTCTCATATATTGAAATTAAAAATCTCCTGTTATTTTTCTTCATCATTCTTCTTGCCTACAGTTATGTACTCAGCTTATTTGGGTCAGCTATAAAAGCAAAAGCAGATTTTTCTCTGGCATGGTTTTTTTTTCAGTTTCAAAACAACATTTTTCTTAAGTTGGGGGTGAGTTCAAGATGGTTCTGTACTACAATACATAGTATACAGCACCATGCCTCAGGACAATGCATATTCATTGACTGTAATGATGAACGTTGGTTGAGAGAGAGAGCAATGTTGAAAAGACAGGAAATATAGACATTGTTCACAAAGTTAGTTTTTCATCACTGTCATAATTGCAAAAGTCATCATGTAAGGCAGACTATTTGTACTGTCTTACTGTACTCTGTATTTTTGGTAACTTCTGGCTAGATGGAGGAGCAGGAATGAGATCCTGAGATGTATCTTTTATTACAATTTTTTAGGAAAGGGAACTTCAACAGAATTGGCATTTCTTTATTTGGTTTTGAAGTTCTACTCAATGAAACTCACATGTGTGAAAATAAAGGCAGTGGTTAAAGTCATTCCATAACATCTTCTCTTTTAAAAAGACCCGATAGACATACATTATTTACAAAATGCAGGTAACTGAGAAAATAGAGATATTTCTGTTTGCCTAGTTGCAGTTAAACCCATTAAGGGCAGAACACAGCAGCACACAGTACAGCTAGGCACACAAATGAGAAATACCTTAGTGCATATTGTTATAAAATGTAACACCTATGCTTCATTAGTGTCTGTTTATGGAGTTGCTTGATGCCTGTCTTGCAACCAATAATTTTGTAGGGCTTCTATTTGGTGATGGGAGGGAGACTTTCACTTTGGGAATATTGCAAATGTGTCCTCTTGTGTAACATACCAAGTTCTAGAAAGCCTTAAAAACATTATTTGGAGACTGAGTATTGGTTTTGCAGTCTTGAAGAGTAGACAGTAAATCAAGATCATCCTTGTTGTAATATACAGTAGTTGAGAAGGGAGAGGGAGGTTACAAGTTTTCTTTCCAAACTAACATAAATGTACCAATGGGATGAGACTAATTTTGTTCTCATTTTTTTTTGTTCATGGTTTTTCTTTCTTTTCCCTTGTGAATCCTGAGTAAATAATAACTACATTCACTGGTGTATAACGGCTTTGTTCTATAACTGGGCCATAAAGGGGAAACACTAAAATAATACATAGCAGCAGCAGAATGAGTTACTGCTAATATTAGTTTATTATATTTGGTTGTGAATCAGTGCTATAGCATAAAATACCAATAATACTTTTGAGTTCTCTCTCTCTCTCTCTCTCTCTCTTGTTTCTATCTTATTCAATGTCTGCAGAAGCTAAGTAGGTGGTAAGAGTTTGGATGACTACTTCAGTATTTTTTTTTTGTACAATTTCATGCTGCCATATAAATTTCTTTTATAGGTCCCTTTAGATGGAATTTTATGCAGCAGAAACCTTGTCAACAGAAGAATTAATGTTTGTGTTAGCATTTTGGCGATAGAAAAAAAAATCCAAAGCTGAGCAGTGAAGGTCAACAGACAACCTCAAACCTGGATTCTTCAGCTCATCATTCAACATTGGAGTTTTTAAATCCTTGCAGTAGAGAAACCATTGCCAATGCTTACAAGGAACTGCTTATCCCTGCTTCTCTGGGTCCTGTTCAATGGAGTTATCTTAATGTTACTTCATTCGCAACCACAACATATTTCAAAAGCTGAGTCAAGGAAAAATGTTGTCACCAACCCTGAATGGAGGATACCCACCTTACGGGTCAAGAGAGGCTGGGTCTGGAATCAGTTTTTTGTCCTGGAAGAATACATGGGCTCTGAACCCCAGTACGTGGGAAAGGTAAATGCTTAATTTTCTAAAATCAAAGTTCACTCAAAGGAGATTTTTTTTTAACTTTTTGTCACAATTTTTTAATTAAAAACAACAACTTTTTCACTCTTGTCACTATGTTATTCTAATTTGTGATTATTTTTGCATAGTTTAATAAAATCATATTTTTTGGAAGATGTATCCATTATATATAAAATCATTGCCTTTATTTTTAGTAGCTCAAGGAAGAATTCACCTGCAATTATTGGTTAAAAGTTAAAAATATTTGAAGGATGTTTTTTGAAGATGGGTAATCCTGAATGTTCAGCATAGAGAAACAAATTCTAATAATTCAGACGTATTATTTGATACACCATGTACTTATTTATCTTGGAGTGGACTCCAGTTAAGTTAATAAAGCTTTCTTTGGAATAAATTTGTAAAAGATTGTGTTTTATTCCATTGAAAGAAATTAAATAAACTGCAAACATTTGGTATTTTGAAATGTTTAATGTTAAAAGTTGTTATTAGAACACTTGTATGTGTATATATTTGTGTATACCAATGTTACAGTAAGGTTGTCAGCTTTGTGATATGACAATGCAATATGGTATAACAAATTTTTTATGCAACTGAATAATTTGATGAAATTTGACTTCTATCAGCTTGCATCCCCTTTTACAAATGCAACCATTCGATGTAATTGTTATTATACAGAAAACACAGGTATTTCTTGCCCTGTGTCCATATAGACTTTTATATCCACAAGGAAAAATGTTATACTCATACTAGGAATTGGATTCTAGTAAGAGAGAAAGGTGACAATGTCATATTGTACCATTTTTCCAAACTTTTTCTTGCAATTTGAGGCTTTGTTTTAGTTTGTTTCATTGTATTTTTACATCTGTTAGACTTATCACAAGGAAATGGCAAGTTGTCATAAAATTTTGGATATTGTACATCTTAAAATATACCTACAGGCATGATGAATATTGCTGTTTTCCTAAAAGAACAATAAAGTCTTCTCTAAACAAGAATGAGGATTCATGATCTCCCAAGTTTTGTATGATTCTGTCTGCCCATATTTGAATGCCAATGATCTGAGATGATGGAAGTTGAAATTTAACAATAACAAAAAGAAAAGGCACTTTTTATGGCCTGAGTGAGACTTTTTTTTCTTTTTTAATCAGTAACCAAGTGCAGTAACCAACTAACATAATTGGAGGGATGGAATTTTCAACTGTTTTTAATCCTTTGGAGTCGAATTTTTGGAAAAAAAAAGGATAAAAATAAAGGGAATAAAACTATCATTCATTTTGCAATTTTTTCCCCAAACGAGGGCAGAAAATCCTTTAATATTCCCCATTCCACAGAGACCATTATCCTTGTCTCTTGCCTTGGTAGCAATTAACTTGGGAGAGTACAAGAAAAAAAAAGGCATGGATCTAATGTTCACAATAGACTTATATACCACTTCATAATATTTTTACAGCCCTATCTAAGCAGTTTACAGAGTCGGCATATTGCCTCCAACAATCTGGGTCCTCATTTTACCCATCTTGGAAGGATGAAAGGCTGAGTCAATCTTGAGCCTGGTGAAATTCGATCTGCCAAATTGCAGGCAGCTGACAGTCGGCAGAAGTAGCTTGCAGTACTGCTTTCTAACCACTGCACCACTGCGGCTCACAGCAAATAGCAATTATTGTTGTGACTCCCTACGATGTTGTTTGTTTGCCTTTTTTTATACAGTTATACTTCCAGAGGAAAAGCTTATTTCATTTATACTTCTTCTTATCCCTTTTCTCCATTACTGACTTCCATGCTGACTTGTCTGTTGAAAGCAGAAGAATGGTAGGATTTTGCATTAGAGAGGAAATTAAAAGACATTTTGAAAGAAAAGAAAGGAAAATGTGAATAGATTATCTTTTACATTCAGTGGTAGCTCTTTATTTGCCATCATAATTAGTTTGATCATAAGAAGCATTTCAGACTGGATTTAGGGTGATAAAAACACATAGATTCATAAATGTATAAACCATTTAATGTCTGCATGAATTTTGAAGACTACCTCTCACTTAAGATTATTGATTATTACAGATCTTTGTTTTTGCCTATGTGCTTTTTAAAATAAATTTGAGGCTGAGACAATGTATTCTTATTTCTGAGATAACATTGTTCATTTTACTGTAACACCTTAAAATATTTCTGTTGCTCTTTCTATCTTTTGATCAAATTGCAGCTTCTATTGAGTTAAAATAAGCAGGAACAAAATGATGAAGATCTGTTATATTTGATTTAAGATCATCATTATCTAATTGTTGTTTCCAAAATTTACCTAGATAATTTTAATAAATTTCATTCCCCTGCTTTTGATTATAATATAATTCATTCATTAATTTACATTCCCACATAATCCCTTCTAGTCCATTATATTTTCTATTTTCTCATATCCTTTTTATAATCAATTGTGTTTTCTATTTCATGTATACCACAAAGAAAAATAATAATAAAAACAGTTAATTTCCTCTTTTACTTCCCTTTGACAAATTTCAACCTATAGCATTTATATAACCCTAATTCACACTTTTTAAACATAATTAATTCTAGATTTTCACCCAAGTCATCGTATTCTCTGTTTTCCTAATATCATTTATATAATCATTAGCATATTTTAGAATATATGTACATACATACATATATACATATACATATACATACATACATACATACATACATACATATACATACACACACACACACACACACACACACACACACACACACACACACATGTTATGTCTCACCTGGACAAACAAAGTAATAAGTCCAAATTTCCAACTGAAATACAAATAAGCAGGCAAGTCCGGTAATTACAGGGTTAAATTCCTTAAGCTGACAACATTCTTGGCAGTCTCACGCAAGCTGTCTGCCAAGTCCGATAAGGAAGCAGGAACATAAATCACAAGCTGTCGCTACACACAGGATAATTCTGAAGCTTCTCTCACTAAATAACATGTTGTCCCGAACAAGAACCCAAAGCTAACACACCCACTTTTATTCCCTGTGGGGCGTGTCAGTCTCTCATCTCAGTCTCTGATTTGTCCTTTCTTTCTGCGTTGCATCTTCCGCTTTTGCCTGCGTCTTTGCCTCGCATGAAACCAACGTTCCTCAGCCAGAGGCTCTGATACGCCCTCCTGGTTATCTGCCGACACCTGAGGCACAACCAGTGAGGAAGATCTTGCTGAAGAGAAAAGTCCTAGGGAGGAAGGCAATTCCAAATTCTCTAACAAAGCAGGCTCAAACCTCAGAGCCAAATCCTCTATGGCATTCAGCTTTGTTCGGGTATTTTCCCACATCATTGTAGTTGTGCTTTTAAAGTTGTAGCGACGTTTTGGCAGAAGCGACGTTTCTGTACAGAAGCCTGATGATGGCAGATGAGATTCTGCCGAAACATTGCTACAACTTTAAAAGCACAACTACAATGATGTGGGAAAATACCGAAACAAAGCTGAATGTCATATATATATATATATATATATATATATATATATATATATATATATATATACACATACATACATACACACACACACACACACACACACACACATACATATATAATACATACATATATATATATATATATATATATATATATATATATATATGTATATGTATATGTATATGTATATGTATATGTATATATGTATATGTGTATACATACATACACACACACACACCGACGAACACAATACAGAAGCCTGATGATGGCAGATGAGATTCTGCCGAAACTTAGCTACAACTATAATGACATGGGAAAATACCCAAACAAAGCTGAATACCACACACACACACACACACACACACACACACACATATAAAAGGATTAATAACAATAGAACACTCTTAATATCACTCACTCCATCTTCATTTTTCTCATCTATAATTATCTAATAATCTTAAGGAAATTCTCAGTAAGTTATAAACTTCAAATGTCCCCAGTCTACATTTCTAATAAAAAAAAATAGAAAGATACATTCCCATGTGGTGTCCCCCTTTTATGCTACATCTAACCCTTATCTCTAAATCTCTAGGCCTTGTCATTTCTCTTAGTTTTAGCCAGCTTTCCCTTTACTAAGTGTTCCTGGCTTTTCCTCTTTATCCCTCTTTTTTTCTCTAATATTACATTTATTTCCACCTGCCAGTCCCCCATCTTTCCTCCCCACTTTCCTTTTCTCTTTTTTGAAATTACTTCTTGTACAACTTCTTTTGCTTACTCTTGGGAGCTTTTTCTCTTTTATTTATTATCTCTGTCGTCAATGTCTTAGTTTTAGTTCCTTTCGTTTCTTTTGGAAATGTCTCTGAATCTTCATGTCCATCTTGGCTGTTGTCTTCTTCCTTTCACTCCTCCTCTCTAGAATTCCTTTGTTCTGCTATAAATTGCATTACTTTTTCTGACAGTGTGTCCAATAAACCCCTTGTTGCAATCTTCCACTTTTTCTTGTAAGCTTCCGGGGTTCTTGTTATTTTAAAGTCTTTTATTTTATCTCTTTTCTCATTCACACATTTAACAGACCAGCAATTTTCCATAAAGTCATCCAGGAAAAAATGCCTCATACCATTAGGTGGCGATCTATATCGCTTCCATTTTTCAAAGTTCCTTTTTCTCCCTTTTTTTCAATTATATTAATGTTAATTTTCAAGCATTTCAACCGTTGGCTTTTTTTAAAAAGTATAATCAATTCCAAGAAAGTTCATCATTTTATCCAATGCCTAACTAATGCCAGGTTCTGTATATTATTCCCAATTCCATCCTTAATTTCATTATAGCTCTTTCGTAATCCAGATTTTTATTTACCTTATATTGTCCTCTTGTTTTCTATTCGCCACTATTGTACTCTCAAGCGAGAAATCTTTCTTTCTGCTTTTCGGGGTTATTAAAATAAAAGGTTCAACTTCTCTTGTCTGGATACACGCTACTCACCACTTTACCTCTCCAGCACACACTTAGGTCCCAGTAGCTTCTCATCTTCAGGGCAGCCATTAAAACTGCTGCTACTCCCTGTCTTCCAGGGGAGTATACCAAGCCAGAGAGGGGAGATACGGCTCCCCTCAACCCAGCTGGTGGTCTTGCCCTCTTCCCCAACTCTCCAAGGTGAGTCTGATGTTTCAGTCCCATAGGGACCCCTCCAACAGGGAAAGCATGGATCTAAGCCGCGCACAATTGCAGTCTCTGTCCATCCTCGACGGAAGTGCCACTGGAAGTTTATCTAATTATCTAATTGTTACTTAGACATTTTATTACAGGGGGGAGAAGCTGTAATGATGAATAAAGGTCTGGTGTTTTTGTTTTGCTAGGCATGTATCCTGGGTATAATTTCAGTTTAAGATGAATAAATTGATGCATCCTTGAGTACTCAGTGTAGACTTTTAAGCAAATAAGTCCCCAGTGTACTACTTCTATTTCGAAGATAAAAATAAAATATGGATGGATCTGGATGATAGAATACAAACTAATGAATGCATAACAAATACCTCATTAACAAGAAAGCAAGAAGCACAACTGTGAGTATGATAGGGTTTTTTTTTCTGCTGAAGAGTTACATAATTGATGCTTATGTCTGTCTTTATGAAGGATTTATACCAGCCAAAATTCTCCTATCCTGTATCAAAAAAATTTATGCAACATTCTGTGTTTTGATAATTATCAATCTCCTTAGTTATTTATTTTCAGCTTTGGCAATATGTGCACAAATATAAAGCTTGATATGATAGGCTATTTTTGTCATTATGTTGGCACCAAGGCTGTTGGTATATGCCAGTATATTTTGCATACTAGTTAGAGATGATGTCCACTATTCCTTACCAGAAGTCACAAAATTAACGCATTTTTAGATGGCTGGTTGTTAAATAAGGTAGTTTTGCAGAGATGGGCCTGGGATGCTATGAGAGAGAAGAGAGAGATTGGAAGGGAGTGCTTAATTCTATATTCACTGGTTGTTTACATCCCTTGACTTGTCAGGTTATTTTGGCAGCTATGCTGGAAGAAAAGTGGAAAAGTTGTAACTAGTCTAGCCCTCAAAAGTTGCAACTGTGGCTATTGCTTTTCCATCGCAAATTACTTCCACCCAGATATCCTTTGTGCAGATGGTGTTCTCAGAATATTTTTGGTCAATCTAAGTGAAGCTCTGTGATAAGATATAAACAGAATAGGGCCCAGCATAGCAATTGGAAAAGGAAGCTGACCTTTTGTTTATTTTTCAGTTCTTACACACATCAGAAGCAGTGGTTCAACATGCTGACTTGTGAGAAGTTGTCACATTGTTTTAACTTCAAATTATTTTTGCCAAGCCAGTAAAGTTAGTATTGGACCATTTATAGTTCTCTCTTTTTGTTTAAAAATTCCTGATTACCAATTTGTAAATTCAAGCTTTGTGTGTGTGTGTGTGTGTGTGTGTGTGTGTGTGTGTGTATCTTGGCGTGTTTGGGTCTTTTCCCATGTAAGATTGTGAATATCTTGGCAATGTTTTGATGAGATTCCACGAGCCATCTTCAGGCTGGTGCTTTTGTGCTTGTGCGAGTAAAGCGTGATTGGAGCTGCCGTCTCCCTATATATACTGGTGGGGAGGTTGGTTGTGTTGTCATTTCTTGACTGGTTGATGGAGTTGATGTTTTCAGATTGGCTGGCTTTTTCATAAGAACTTGTGTGGCTGAGGTATTGGCTTGTGTCTATCAGCCTCCTGTGTTGTAACAACTTGGGTAATGGGCTGTGTGATGACCATCTGAATTCTGTTGTTTTGACATCCTGGGTCTTGTGCTGTAATCTCCTGACCCATGACCTGGGTCGTGGGCTGTGTGATGACCTTCTGAGTTCTATTGTTGTGACATCCTGGGTCTTGTGCTGTAATTTCCTGGGTCGTTGGCTGTGTTGCAACATCCTGAGGTTTTGCAGTGTAACCTCCTGAGTTCTGTGGTGTGATATCCTGACTGGGTGGCTGCGATGTGATGTTCTGGGTTTTGATTTGGCTCTGAGTTTGAGGCCTGGATATGTGTTCATGGCTTGTGTCCGTTTGCTTGGTTTGGGGGTCAGGGTGTGTGGCAGCTGTTGATGCAGCCATGGTCTGGTTTCTGGACGATGGTTGTCTTTCGTCTATGGGATGGGTTTGGGTTTGAGCTTGATGAGGGAGAATGGTAGTGGTGTCATGTGTTGTTTTGGGTCTGGTGTTGGTTTTCATGGCTGGAACTCATTTCTTGATAAGAGCTAGTTTCCAGATATCTGGTAGGTGGGAGGCATCATCCCGTTTATTCATGTTATGGGGGTGTTTCTCTATTTTGATGGCTTCCCTGATTATTCTCTTGTTGAAGTGTTCAGTATTGGAGATTAATTGGGTTCCATCAAAATTAATTTAATGTCCTGTGGCTTTTAGGTGCTGAAAAAGGGAGGAAGTATTTTCTATGAATATATATATATATATATATATATATATATATATATATATATATATATATATATATATATATATATATATATATATATTATATTCATAGAAAATACTTCCTCCCTTCTCCTTTCCCTTTTTTTTTTTATAAAATATATTTCTTAATTTTTTGCGGGTACTTACATGTATGGTATTCAGCTTTGTTCGGGTATTTTCCCACATCATTATAGTTGTGCTTTAAAAGTTGTAGCAACGTTTCGGCAGAATCTCATCTGCCATCATCAGGCTTCTGTATTGTGTTCGTCTGTGAGTCAGACTTTTACAGTAGTTTCAGTTTTAAATTTGGCGCTAGCCTACTGCTGTGCCAGAATGGTTTTTTGTTCATCCTGATTGGTTGGGAATCTTAGTCAATGTTTATTGGTCTTAGAGTTTGCTGTGTTCTGCTTGATTGGTGTTTCTAATATCTTCTGTCTGTTTTGTGGCTTTTTTGTGTTATTTTTATATATATATATATATATATATATATATATATATATATGGAATTGTTTTCTTTTTAGCTTCTCCTTAAAATATCCCAAAATATTATATTCTAGTCAATAGATGATTTCACATTTACTGACTGATGTCTACATAATATTTATTGCCTTGTCCAGAATGTTATATGTTTTAATCCTCCAATTCCTCCATTCCATCCATGCAAAAAGAAAACCGCCCAAATCAGGCTTTTATGTTAATCTGAAAAGTGATGGTTTCATTCCTTATTATAGATCTAGAGCACTGACAGTATTAGTGTAATTTATAAATAGATCCCTAATGGGTCTATAAAATTAGCTGTCAGTTTTGTTAAACATTTTGGATAACTAGTTAATTTTTGAAGCCACCTGGAATAGCTCTGAGGAGATTAATAGCAGCCATGTCAGATGTTAACAGCCCAGATTTTCAAATCAATTTATGCTGTCTTTCACCACTACCGTTGAGCCCTTTCAGGATATTATTTAAAAAAATGTCAGATTAGAGAACATGATGATTAGTCAAATTCATGGACAGGAGGTCTAAAAATGTTCTCAAGGTTGACCCTTTCAAATTAGGATAGTATGCTTCTGTTCTCATATCAATATCCTATATCATATCAGAAAAGGCATGTATAGCCATACATCTCTGTGTTTTTCAAGTGTGGAGATGGTTAGAAGTTTATGGTTTTGGGTATGCAGCTGACAAGCAGGTTAGCTTGGTCACTCAACAATAAGACACCGCAAAGCATGCACAGCAGCACCTGAGTTATTTATAAATAATAATAAAGGTGGGATACAAATTAATAAATACATAAAATATCATAATATGGGATCATGAATGAAACCCACAACATTTTATTCAGTATGGGTAAAAACCGGCCTATGGGATTTTGTCCCAAACTGAAAAAAAAATAGCAATCATTATTTTGTTTGCTTTTTTTTCTTTGTCATGGTTAAGGGAGTATATAATGTAAATGCTATAGCAGATGTTACTAAACTATACTGTCTGAATCATGATAAGCTAGCATAGCATACCTCACAGCAAGGGTCTTCAAACTTGCCCAGTTTAAGACTTGTGGACTTCAACTTCCAGAATTTCTGAGTTAACATAACAGGAGGAGGAATTCTGGGAGTTGAAGTCCACAAGTCTTAAAGCTGTCAAGTCTGAAGACCCCACCTCACAGTCTGGAAAACAAGCACTAGAGCAGCTTTAAAATAAATTGGGAAAGAATCAACCTTTTAATGAAAGCAGTATTTTGAAGTGAATTTGGGAGGATATTTTCTTACTATATTAGTATATCGTGTGTACATTATAAGTGGTGGGATATGGACAATGATGGCTTGAAAAGTAGATCAGAGATGTAACTTGCATAGAATAACATGAGTATGCTTTAGCTAAAACTAAGTTTTGGTTGTGCTTGTGGCAGAATGGCCAGTTATTTTTTAAAAAACATGTCCTTAATTATCAGGGAATACTATAAGTGACATGGTAAACTAAGGTTGGTAACCTAGCTTAAACTTTGATTATCTTTTTTTTAAAAGTTATGATAGCTGTTGATGGTCTAGTGGTAACCACAGAATAAGGAAGATTGTAGTTTGGAATATATGAAAAGTAAGTGATAACAATGTGAATTAATGAACAAAATAAAAGATTTGTAAATATGGGTTCATCATGTAAGTAAGAAGTAGGAAAAATGAATAAGGAAGTTAAAATAATTTTATGGAGATGTCTTAATTACTATAAAGCATAATTCATAAATATGTGCCTGAACATCAACAGGTTTAATTATGAATTAAAGGACTAAAAACATTGTCATTTGCAACAGAATGTTGATATAAATGTCTTAACATGATGCAAGCTCCACCTGTTATGGATTCTGTTATGTCCTGAGGACTCAAGGAGTTCTCACTCAGGTCCACTCACTTGTGTGGGCGTTATTTCCCCCATTCCCATTGGTCAGTTCTCCCCAGCAGCCAGCTATAAAAGCAGGCTGCGGGGTCCAACTGGCTGCTGATTGCTGCGAGCCAGTTCCAGGCTTGGCAAGCACGGTCAGCCCTTTATTTGTAAATAAAGTACTGTTGCACTCATGCTCTGGTTCAGCCTCTCATTGCTCAAACTTAACACTGGCAACGAGGATGGGATGGCTACCAGAAGCACCTTGCAACCGCTGAGTCACTAGCCACCGATCTACAGCCCAGAGAGAGCGATCGGTTGGCAACTAGGGAAACGCTGATCCGCAGCCAGAGAGAGCGGTCAGCTAGCGAAACGAGCGATCAAAAAGAGCAAACGCAGATCCGCAGCCAGAGAAAGCGGTCTGAGTCAAATAGTTAGAAGCGTCTGTAGCCGCTTGTTAGCCTCGCTACGGGGAAAGTGAAGCGCTGCGAGCCGCAGCCGCTCTGCATTGGCGCGAAATTCAAACGGGTGTCATTTGAATTTCGGGCCAGTAGGAATCACAGCACAGCGCTGTAGAGAGTCACTAACGCCCACTTTTTTTGGCGCGAATCAAGACACCTCCAACGGCTAGCAGCCAACGTGGTAACCCAGAGAGAGAGAAGAGAGGTAGCAAAAACCTCTCCAGAGCTGATATCACTTGTAACTCACGAGCGTTCGTAGTCCCAGAGAGATTTCTCCGCAGGTAGCCCAGCCGTTCCAGCACATGAGTTCCAATCCAGTATTCCCGGCGTTTAAACCAGACGAAGAGAAGTGGGAATCGTATAAGAACCGTTTCAATCATTACATCGATGTGGTCGGCCTGTCGGATGCGGGAGAGCATCGGAAAAATCCTATTTCCTAATCTACTGCGGAGCCACCGTTTACTGATACCGCTGCAGCACTCGTGGCGCTGAGAGAATTAAAAACGTTCCGTGGTCCGAGTTGCTTGAGATCCTCACAAACCACTACGCTCCCAGACCTTCACAAATCGCCAGGAGGTTCACGTTCCGAATGAGGAAGCAATCAAGTAAGGAGACCATCAACCAATATATAGCCGCCCTCAGAACAGCAGCCCTGCACTGCGGGTTTGGAACATACCTAGAGGACATGCTCCTCGATCAATTGGTTTGTGGGGTCAAGGATCTCAACCTACAGAGGCGACTGCTAGCTAAGAAAGACCTCAACCTCGGCAAGCGCGTGAGGAGGCCCTAGCAGCCGAGCTAGCTACTGAACTCAGCCACCGAAATTCAGGGCCCAAGCGCCAAGCTAGCAGCGTTCCCAGTCCATTCCGAAGAGGTGGAAGCGGAGGAAGGCCACACGATGAGAACAATGTCCATCGCCTCACCAATGACAGACGGTGCGAGGTAGGGGCCAAACAAGAATACACCGGTCCACCCAAGCACATCACCCTGTGCCTAGCCTGTGGGGGATCACATCAAAGGCCACCTGCAAGTTTAAAGGAGCCGTTTGCAACAACTGCCATAAGAGGGGCACATTGCGAGAGTCTGCCAAGCCCCCAAAGCGCTGCACAAAGACCCCCGTCCTCGCACTCGGGACCACAGAGGCAAGTATTAAACTGTCGCACGCACCGCCTTGCCAGGCATACTTGCCACTCTGTTAGTAAAATTTCTCTCTCCGTTTCCCTAGAAGGTAAACCGTGCCACATGGAGGTTGACACAGGGTCAGCGCTCTCAATAATCTCGTGGAACACCCTCAAGAGACTCCACCCCAGCCTATCTACTACCCGGCTTCAGAGATGCCAGTTCGGTCTGAAGGACTACCAGGGGAAGGCCATTCCCGTGATCGGCAGAGGCAAGTTCTTTGTCAGTTTTAGAGCTTTTAAAGGCCACCTACCTCTAGTGGTAGTTAACGGCAACCTACCCACCTTATTGGGGCTCGATTGGTTTCCCCACCTCGGCTTAGGGTTAACAGGAGTCCATGCTGTCTCAACCTCAGACACTGACTCCTTATTCGCTGACTACGCAGATGTGTTCAGCGAGGAGCTGGGGTGTTATAATGGAACCCCATCTCGTTCACCGTTGACCCCAGGCAGCCCCAATCAGATTAAAACCACGTAGAGTTCCATTTGCTATTCGACCAAAACTAGACGCTGAATTGGATAAACTACTAAAACAAGGGTCATTGAGCCAACAGATTTCGCCAAGTGGGAGACGCCCATTGTCACACCCTAAAAAAGATGGTAGCCTGAGAATTTGCTCGGACTACAAGACAACAATCAATAAATATTTACAAGTTAGCGCCTATCCGTGCCCGTCATTCAGCATTTATTGCATACATTCGAACCGGGCAGTATTTTTGCTAAATTGGACATGTCTCAAGCATATCAACAGTTCCCTGTTGATAACCAAACAGCGGAACTTCAGACCATCGTCACTCACAGGGTGCCTTCCGATGCAAGCGTCTCCAATTTGGCGTAAGTGTTGTCCCGGGCATTTTCAATCCCTCATGGAGCGGATTTTACAGGGCCTCCTGGTGTAGTACCCTACTTGACGACATCTTGGTCTCGGCCAGGGACAGACCCCAACTCTTCCAGAGAGTGCGAGCAGTGTTAGAGAGGTTCAGACAGCATGGCCTCAAGTTAAAAAAAGAAAAATGCGCCATTGCCACTAGACAGGTGGACTTTCTGGGTTATAAAATTGACGCCTCTGGCATTCACCCCCTGGAGTCCAAGGTCAGGGCGATCCACGAAGCTCCCACACCAACCTCCAAAACGGAGCTACAAGCCTTCTTGGGACTCCTAAACTTTTATGCATCCTTCTTGCCCCACAAAGCCTCAGTAGCGAACCCCTACACAGATTACTAGACAAAAAGTCACCGTGGCACTGGGGGCACAAAAGAAGACCAGGCGTTTAACGCCGTCAAATCACTACTTACGTCAGAGGCAGTGCTCATCCAATTCGACCCCAACCTTCCTTTAGTACTGGCAGCAGACGCATCCCCTTTTGGAATTGGGGCGGTCCTTAGTCACCGACTCGCCAATGGCGCCGAGGCCCCCATCGCCTTTTTCTCCAGGACGCTCTCGGCCACGGAGCGAAATTACAGCCAAATAGACAAGGAAGCCCTAGCAGCTGTTGCAGCCGTGAAAAAGTTTCACGAATTCCTTTTTGGCCACTTCTTCGAACTGGTCACCGACCATAAACCCCTCCTGGGCCTACTGGCCGGCGACAAACAGACACCTCAAGTCCTCTCCCCTCGGATGACACGGTGGACGCTTTTTCTAGCGGCCTACTCATACAAACTTATCCACCGCCCGGGCAAAACCCTATCCCACGCTGACGCACTCAGTCACTGCCCCTTACCCGCTCCGGCTGAAGACCCAGCTCCTGTCAATGCCATTTTTGAAATCACCCAGTTGGACCTGCCCATCACCGCCCTTGACATCGCCGCCAAAACCAAGGCAGACCAAACGCTCGCCCAGGTGCTCGACTGGGTGAGGAGGGGGTGGCCGGGAGGCAATGTTGATAACAAATTCGCACCCTTTAAGACTCGCATGCAGGAGCTGTCCAGTTTGCAGGGTTGTCTACTGTGGGGCACTCGAGTGATCATTCCGACCTCGCTGCGTGCCCGAGTCCTGGAGGCGTTGCACGAGGGACACCCGGCATTGTGAGAATGAAGGCGTTGGCACGCAGCTACGTATGGTGGCCGGGTCTAGACGCGAGGACATTGTCAATTGGGTAAGTTCCTGCAGCATTTGCCAGGAATCCCATCCTGCTCCCCCATCGCCACCCCTACCAGATGGGAGAGCGCCAGCGCCCGTGGTCTAGAATCCATATCGATCTGGCCGGCCCGTGCATGGAAAGATGTTCCTAGTGGTCGTGGACGCTTATTCCAAGTGGATAGACGTGGCGCAGCTATCCACGACAACCACACTAGCAATCACCAACGTGTTAACGCGCCTGTTCGTTACCCATGGACTACCCGACTCCTTGGTCTCCGATAATGGCCCACAGTTCGCATCAGTAGAATTCAGCCGTTTGCAGCCAACCTAGGCATTCGCCACATTTTAACAGCCCCATTCCACCCTGCGAGTAATGGGTTGGCTGAAAGGGCCGTCAGGACCACCAAAGAGGCCCTCGCTAGGTTTGGCAGAGATGACTGGCACCACAAACTCTCACGGTTCCTGATGAGCCAGCACTCAACCCCCTGTGCAGTCACCAATAAGTCCCCAGCGGAACTTCTGATGGGCCGACGCCTGAGGACTGTATTGGATAGACTGCACCCACAATACTGCCTGACTCTCCCTCGCTTCCACTTCGGGGTTAGACATTTTATGTTACAGGAGCCGATATTCGCCAGGAATTTCGCTGGGGACCCACTTTGGATTCGGGCGAAGTCATCGCCGTCACCGGGCCGAGATCATATAGAGTCAGGCTGGAGGACGGTCGCGTCTGGAGGAGACACATAGACCAACTCAGAAGGCGCCTCAGCAACCTCGCAAACAAGGATCCAGAGTCTCCAGTCGAGGGGAATCGTCCCATCCGCCACCCAGCCACATCGCACCCAGTGACCAGTCTGCGCCAGCGGTCGTTCCGGTCAGCCCAAACCCGGACAACAGCGCCCAGAGAATTGATCAACCAGATCCAACCCACGAGAGTTTGACTCCAGAAACCAACCCGGTGGTTTCCGAGGATGCCCAGTCCAGAGAGAGTGTTGGTGACACTATGCCAGCTCAACCGTCACAGACTGATGCCGAACAGTCAGACAATGTTCCCGAGTTGCGCCGCTCCGGGCGCCAACACAAACCCCCATCTACCTCAAGGACTATGCGTGTTCACATCTGGGGGAAGGGGTGTTATGTCCTGAGGACTCAAGGAGTTCTCACTCAGGTCCACTCACTTGTGTGGGCGTTATTTCCCCATTCCCATTGGTCAGTTCTCCCAGCAGCCAGCTATAAAAGCAGGCTGCGGGGTCCAACTGGCTGCTGATTGCTGCGAGCCAGTTCCAGGCTTGGCAAGCACGGTCAGCCCTTTATTTGTAAATAAAGTACTGTTGCACTCATGCTCTGGTTCAGCCTCTCATTGCTCAAACTTAACAGATTCGGTTAAGAAGTATTCAGTGGGTCTTATTTTAGCTGGCTTGACAACACTAGAAGTAGAACAGTAAAAAGGAAGGATTATATCAGGGGTGGGATACTGCCGGTTCGCCCTGTTTCTATAGAACCGGTAGCTCTGAAAAGCAGCAGACACTAAACTGGTTTGCTGCAATGACCTTTTGGTCATCTGTTTGACCCACCTGCCTGCTTGGTGTCTTGGCTGTCCTTTATTTCTTGCTTTTTCAAACTCAGCTGTGCCGGGCAAAGCAGCTGAGGTTGAACAAGCAGGAAAGAAGAAGAATTTCAAATGCTGTGCACCCCTGCGCAGTGCTTGTCAGCTGTCCGGGTGGCACAGCTGATGGTTTTTTTGCAAATGCTGTACACGCGCATGCAGTGCACATCAGGCATGCGTGCACAAAATGCACTCTCACCAAACCGGTAGTAACACTGGTTGAATCCCACTCCTGGATTATATTATATAATCATCTTCTGTGTTACAGGTATAAGATTGCATAACAGTGGTGTGATTCAACCGGTGTAACAACTGATCCAGTGAGTGTGCACTTTGCACATGTGCTCAACATTTAAAAAAGACCATTTTTAACTATAATACTTACCTTCTGCTGCAGAGTAAAAAACAGCTGATGTTTGGCAAATTGCTCTGCCACACAAATCAGCTGTGCTCAAAAACAAGGAAATAAAGCACAGGAAAAGGACAGGGGTGGATGGGTGGGGCCAAATGATTACCAGAAATACCGGTTTGCCTGAACCAGTAAAATCCTACCCCTGACCCCAGAGTATTCTGAAACAAATTATTCTTGCTCATCTTTCTGTACTGTTATTGCAGAAAGTGGAAGTCACAGCTAGAGGGGCTTTTGCTGACTTCATCTAGTGTATTAGTTGGACTCTACCTGGTACACTATAAAGCTTGTATCTGCTGAAAGAGATCACCTCTTGTTTCTTGGATGGGTTTTGGATCTCACCTTGTATCTCTAAAAGCAAGGTCACTGCATCCCTTTGCCTTGCCTTTGAGGGCTCTTCAGCCAGTTCCAGTAGTGGACAGATAAAATTGCTTCAGTGCCTCAGTGTGTATACTGTGGTGTTTCTTTGATGCGAATTGACTCATGGAGACAAATTGTAATCTTACACACCTCTGTAATATAACTCCTTCCATGTGGGATCTCCGAGTTTTCTCTCCTGTATTGTTCAGCTATAATGAATGTGTTCACTTTAAGGGTAAACATTGGGAAAGGGGGAGATTTTTTTTGAGGAAAAAAGTTGCAAAGCCTTCAACTCAAGAACATGAAGTGTGCAAAAATGGTTTTTTAAAAGAATTGTGATCACAATTGTAGTTTTCTCAAAGCAAACTAAAAAGAGCGAGGTAATAGAGATGAAAGAGTAGCTAATTCAGCAGTGCATCGGTAACGAGGTCTTATTATGGTTTGATCACTTTTGAAGGGCACTTTGAAAGAACAGATGTTAAAAAAGAATAGGGCTGACACATATAATGTTACTCATGTTTTTTTTTCTTTCCTAATAATTTTTAACATCAGATTTGCCTTTCTAATGGGCTACATATTGAATTGAGATTTTAATTGACCATAGCTTCAATTATACTTATATAAATAGCCCTTTTCACTTCAGTGCACATGCAAGATTAGGAAGTTTTCCTACAGAACCCTACCTATAGACATCTTAAGTTCTCTTTTGTCATTGTGAAGTTGTGGGAGAAAATAGATCTGCACTCTGCACAAAGTTCCGCAGCAACATTTCTCTAACTTCCACACATTCACCTAAGAGATCTGAAGAGAATTTGTGCCTTAGTCAAGAGAATGAAAGACTGAAAAACCTGCAATGAAAGATTTTGTGTCATCCTGGTAGACCATGAAGGTTGAAAAAAAAAAACTTTGCTCTATTCTAATGAACAAAATTAAGGAGGCCATATTACATAGATGATCAAAAGTGGAAAATTTCTTCTTTCAGCAAAAATACTTAAATATGTTTAAAACAATATTTTGACCACCAAGAGCCATCAGAAATTGAGGTTCTCAAATGTTCATCCTATTATTAAAAGTATCTGTTGTTTTTGACATAAATAGAAAATAGATGTAATCAACCTAGTAGAAACTTAAGACACCTATTTTTCACACTTATTTCAGTTAAAACTTGTAACATTGCTCCATAGTTGAATAGGTTTTCACCACTGAATTTCAGCAACCTGGTCTTAGAGCATTCTACAGATCACAAAAATGAAGGCTTGTTGACAATTATAGCATTTCCTCCCCCTTTGATTTGAAAGTTAAGTGATGCAACAGTGCTGGCTGAAAAATGATGACATGGAGGCAGACATTATTCTTTTGAGGGCAGTAACAGGTTTACAAAAAATATAGAGTGATTTTTTTTCCTATAACTTTTAAGAATCTAGAATATATTATGTTCCAAAAGAGTAGCCAACTATAATAAAAATGTAAAGGTTATTGTATTAACTGCAACATGGAGTTTAAATGGCATAAATCTATGCCAGTTCCATGAAACTGACAGTGAAATTGTTGAATATTAAGCGGTAGTATGGATTTTTAAAAATTCTTCAGGCAAAGAAATTATGCATTGTCCTTTCCCAGCCCTATGCCCTTCAAATATATTGGAATTACAACTCTCATAATTGCAAAGCTGAGCTGGCCCAATATAATAGTGAATATAAATAACCCAAATCCTTTAGAACTGAAACTTTTCACTACAAAATAATGAATATTGTTCTCAGTTAATTTCTCTCTGGAATTCAGGCTCGTTAAACAAAAATATCTAGATAGGTTAACCATCCAGTGTTCATTTTAATTGGTGGTAGTAATTCATGCAATAAACTCTCAAGCTGTTTCTGATGCCTGTGCGAGCAGTATGAATGTAGGTGGACATACAAGTTGTGCTCTACATAATTTCTGAATATTCCTTGCATTCTTGAAGATGCTCCTGGGCAGGTGTTTTATGAGTCATTCAATTGGAGGTTTCTTTGATCCATAAACACATGAGTGCAGATTTTAGAACATCCTTGAAAAAGTTGTACTGAGTTTTTGTAAGTAATTGCAGCTGCTTAATCATTTTGGGGTGTGTATCCAAAATAAAGTCAGAAATAGAATCTGTGGTCCTATTATTGTTTGACAAGAAGCAGGTCTCAATGATTTCTATTCTAAAACTATTTGTTTGCTCTAGTTTCACAACTCACACAAACCCCCTCTTCTGTACACCCCAAAAAGTACCAGAATATGTAGCAGAGTCTGCTTATATTTTCCTAAAAAGAATTAAATAGAATGTTCACTGGAATTCTTATATTGTAATCTTCAGCTTCTATTGTTCTTCTATTGATATAGAACTTAAAAATGATGTTAGGGAAACTCTGAATAGGAGAATATTAAGTAAGTTCTGAAAAACATTGAAGCATTCTTCTTAAAGGTTAGTGGTAAAACCTTTAATTTGGTGATAGCCTGATTTCACTTTGGCAACTATGATGCTGTTGTATTTACATGTCCTATGACATAAGCGTTTAGGTTACATTGTACTAGGGGTCCTTTACTCAGCCTGTTTACTGGTGAGGCACCACTTTTGATCAAATGTGTATGGTTTGTTTATTGCTGTTCCTGTTGTCTGGTTAACTGGACAGCCTCTGTTCAAGAAATAAATATTTGGAAATTACTATCTCCCTAAAATTGTAAACTTGAAAAAACTTCCTTCTTTTTTAAGTTAGCCATTTCCAGGCCAGGAGTGCTAGGAGTGAAATCCAGCAATATTTTTTTTACTCCACTTGATAAAAAAATTGTTTTCAAAAGAGAAGAATTATTGATAGCAATTGTCTTGGGCATGTTCAAGAATTTTAATTACCATACTTACAAGTTGATATATAAATGTTTTTCATTGTATGATCATTACTCCAGAAACATACAGTCTCTTGGGCTTCTGAGATTTCACCCAAAAGACATCATGAACATTTTCTTCCCTTCATTTTATGAACAATGGACAGCCAGGGAGACCGCACAATGAGGGAGTGGGAATTGCCCATCCTATTATCTATTTTATGAGGGACAGAGCTTCATTGAGCTTGACTTGCCAGTAATTTGATCACCTTTTTAGTTTTATCTGCAGCATATTTTGATGCACCCAATATCTGTGCATCATCATCATCATCATCATTATTATTATTATTATTATTATTATTATTATTATTTAAAACTGAAATTCTCTTTCCCTACCTTTCTGTGCTCAGTAATGAGGAAAAACATGAAAATTGATTACAAGACTGGGAAGACTAAAATTGTTATAAGGTTCTGTTAGAAGAACAGCATTGGATATTTTTTTTTACTAAACAACAATTCCTTTTAGCTCATAAGCTCATAAAATAAGTTATTTTTAAATAGCAAAAATATGTGCAGAAGAGAATAAACTACCTGGCAGGTTTGTGCTGATTACTACAAAAATTGAGAGGAAAAACATTCACTCAGTAGCACATGATTTGCTGCAAGGGAAATGGCCTACTTCCGAAGTTGGAGTCTTGCAGTTTATTCTGTTTTAATCTTAGGTTAAAACAGAAATCTTATGGTTCTTTTCTGTTTTATGAAAACTTCTATTAACGTGGGTCTGTGATTCATATTTTTTGTTCTGCTTTCATATTCCATTGGTAAAGAGAATATTGGCTAGCACCATAACTATGAAAACTATCATGTTAAGATAGAGACAGAAATGTAGAGATAGAGACAGAGACAGATATGATAGATATAGAGATATAGATAAAGACAGATATAGAAATAGAGGGGTGCCTCTGTGTCTCTGTGTGGGTATGTGTTCAATACATTAATAGAGTGGAATCATGGAGAAGTGGCAAGTTAAACTGAAGTTTAAAGGTGAAAAATTGGCTTTTCATGCATAATATTTCAGACCCAAAACCTGGAAGTCCTATTGAAAAATATCTGAAGTATCCTGGATGAGAATGACATCTTAACTCAAAACTTTTCAACAATTATTATTTATATTAGTCCATAGTTACCAGTATTAGAGAAACCTATGAGCTGACTAGCATTGTTATGGTCTGAATGAATCCAGCTCCAATTAATAAGAGATGTATTCAAACAAAAATGAGAGAAAACATCAGCATTTTTATATTTATGGTTCATTAACACAAGGATTTTGTATACATACATTTATATGCAAATTTCCCTAATGCACACATTGTTTTATGCAGCTGTCCCATATATGCACATTTCTGTACACAATTGTTCAGCAAAAACACATTTTTAATGGACAGTAGCTGGCATTAAGTACATATTTATTCATGCCACAGTGGACTGATAGCATTTTGCTTGAAAAGAAATCAGAGACTGATATCTGTTGCATATCTTAGAACAGGCTCAGTATAAATTAGCATTATTCACTGGAATTTAACAGATTTTTTTTGTCTTCTTCTTCTTGGACTGCATTCAGATATTCCAGTCCCTTTCTTTGTAAGTTGTGATATACACTGTGTTTGCACAGCAAAAATAGACTTTGGGAAAAGCGATTCACAAAGCTGAACATTCCCCAAAAGTTCCCATGATAAATGAGGAAATAACTGAAATTTACCTGATAAAATTTTTTCAATATGATTAGATGCTATTATTCAACCAATCTTTATATTGGGAAACATTCCACCTTAAACATGTACATCACCAAAACCTCTATCATTGTGATTAAAAAAATACTTACAGAACTTTGATTCCCGCATCAATCAATCAGTCAAGGTCCACTCTCATCTACACAACCTGTTTCAATCCATCAGCAGGCAAGCTCTTCTAGTCTCAACTTAAATAATATAAAATTAATGAATTAATTTAGCATCAAAGTAAAATTAATAAATAAGTGTAAACCTCTGTAGATTTGGCAGGAAATTCACACTAAATCATACTGAAAATTGGCAGCCAAGATTTGTAACCACCACTGTGAAACAAGAACCAACTCTTCCAATAAACATTGCTCTCCTATTTTTCTGAGATCCACTGGACACAAAATAATATTTTCTTAGGTCAACAAATAACAAAAGTTAATGAATTAAATGGCAGATCAGGGTGATTGCCAATGCTAGCATTTGCTTTCAAGAGCAAAGAGTTCAGAACAGGGCCAGCTTCATGCCACACCATGACAACAATGGTCATAATATATAATACATAAATGACCTCTGTGATCATATCAAGAGTAACTGTGTTCTCTTCACTGATGATGTAAAGCTATTCAACACCACAGACAATACTGCTACCCTTCAAAAAGACTTTGACTATGTATCAGAATGGTCAAACAAATGGCAACTTCAAATCTCAACAAATAAATGTTCTGTCCTACATATTGGCAAAAAAAATCAGAAAATAAAATACAGGTTGAATAGTCAAGATCTTGTTGATGATCCAAACTCTGTCAAGGATCTTGGAGATGACCTAAGTGCTAGAGCCCACTGTAACTACATAGCCAAAAAGGCGTTAAGAGTTGTTAACCTAATCTTACATAGCTTTTTCTCTGGTAATATTACACTAATAACTAGAGCATACAAAACATTTTCTAGACCAATACTCGAATACAGCTCATTAGTCTGGAACCCACATTATGTATCTGATATTAACACAGTTGAGAAAGTCCAGAAATATTTCACAAGAACAGTTTTCCACTCCTCTACTCATTGCAGAATACTTTATGCCACCAGACTTGAAATTCTAGACCGAGAAAACTAGAACTACGCTGTTAGTGATTGGGGACAAACCCCCAAGCAGAGTGCACAGCAGCAGTCAAGCCAGGCAGCCAAATGAGAAAGAGGCTGGGCCCAAGAGTATACACACACTGGAGACAAAAACACTGTAGTTTTAAATAGTTATTTAATTCATTTAGAGTTTAAGCATTGTCAATCAGTCCATATGTCATACACAATATATCCATCCAGTAACCTAGTCCATTAACTAGTCAGTACAATGTCTTTATCTGCGTGTAAATCTTCTCCTTCCGATACCCTTCTCTCGAAGACAACGCTGAGTATACACAGGATATCAGCTCACCAAGTAAACAGTCCTTTTGTTCAGTAGAAACGGTATCCAGCACAGTAGCCAACAAGCAGACGTCTCATACAGGAGTAAACAGCAGGCAGGCAGAGAGCAGGAAGAGACCAGACCAGGCCAGTGACCAGGGATCAGTAACCAGGAACAGTAACCAGGAAGTGTTACGTTTCTCTTACTGCCTTATATTGCTGCTTGCAACCGCACCCTTAATTATCTAATTACATTGCAGTTTGGTGCTTAAAGCTACAAACACTTAAACCTAGGTTCATATATTTATTCACCCAAAACTAGTTGGTGTATCCATATACCCAACATACGCTGCCTTCGGTCCAATCTAAGTATAGTATATAAAATCATACATTGCAATGTCCTACCAGTCAATGAATACTTCAGCTTCAACCATAATAACATAAGAGCAAACAACAGATACAAACTCAAGGTTTATCACACCAAACTTGATTGCAGGAAATGCAACTTCAGCAACAGAGTGGTCAATGCCTGGAATACTCTACCTGACTCTGTGGTTTTTTCCCCAAACCCCAAAAACTTTAACCTTAGACTGTCTACTATTGACCTCACCCCTTTCCTAAGAGGTCTGTAGGAGGTGTGCAAAAGTGCACCAACATGCCTACTGTCCCTGTCCTATTGTTTCTTTTATACATATATATTTATTTCTCTTATATATATCCATGTATTCATAACTATGTTTTTACTTATACCTATTATCTTGTAAGCAATTGACAAATAAAAATAAAATAAATAAATAAATAAAACAAGGTTTTCTTTTGCAATTTATTTCATAGCTTAAACTTACTAATGACCTTGATGTAATGGGGACTTTCAAACATTATATCTTGGATATAATGATACTCTCTTTAGATAGCCATGTATGTTGTTGCTTATTTTCCCTGTGCTTTCATCATACTTTTTCAATTGGCTACCAATAATGTAGATGAGCAAATAAATAAATAGTTTGGATAAAAAGAGAAATATCCTAACTATGTGCAGCTTTACATTTCATCATAACTAGAAGAATATCCTGGAATTTACTTCTACTGGACTGACATTTAATTACTGGATTTAAATGTCTATTTTTTCAATTCATATTAATGAAATGAGAATCTACATTCAGATGCATCTTTAAGGAAATGGTTCTGTATTCAACAGAATTAGCCCTTCTAGGCTGCACCATTTCTGCAACTGCACAGGGGAAAGCCTTTTGCAACTTCATCAGCTTTCGTCTGTGGTTCCTTAAATTTCCAACCCTTCCTTAAGGAAACAATAATAATCAAAGATCCAATTCTTCTATGGCCCACTGATTTCAAGGCAAAACACAAAGGACTAGTTGCTTAGATGGATAGCCTATGAATTTGTAATAACATAGAAAGAAATTTAATAAGATTGGGAACATTTCTCAGAAGGGTATCAAAGTAGAAATAGGAGGAGGGAGTAAAAAATTTCCTGTGTTCAGACAAGTAAATAAAAAGGAAGAAAAACATTTTAAAAAATATGTGTATTTGTAAGAGATTTATAGTAGATATATTATTTTTTTCATGAAAAGAAGTATCAATGTTGTTATCTCATGGATGAATATCACAGAATTTTTGACTGTAAGAGAAATCAGATCCCTTCATTTTTAAACCTATTTTATTTTCGGGGAGATGGTAGAAGTACAAAAGGCCTGCACTAGTTTATCAGCTCATCTGTATTTTACTCTTTTTTTCTCTTGCATTCAATCATGTCCATTTCTTGGACACTGCCCAGACAAGTCCTTGCAAATTTTTGACAAGATTTTTCAGAAGCATTTTGTCATTACCTCTTTCCTGGGGCTGTCACTGACTTGGAGAAAATGACTTATCCAAGGTCACCCAGTTGGTTTTGTGCTCAAGATGGGATCAGAACTCATAGACTCCTCGTTGTTAGCCTGATGTATTAACCACTACACCAAATAGGCTCTCAATTTAGTCTTAGTATTAGAGTTTGTCATTTGTTATATAAATTTCAAATGATTTTTCCATATTTAGGATTAAAATATCATGTTTGGTTTTGAGTTAATAACTAATACAACTCTCCTTCCTTCCTTCCTTCCTTCCTTCCTTCCAGTGTGGTGGGATTAAAAACATTTTACCACCAGTTCTGTGGGCATGGCTTGGTGGGCATGGCTGGGGAAGGATACTGTAAAATTTCCATTCTCACCCCACTCCAACTGAAGGATACCGCAAAATTTCAATTCCCATCCCGCTCCTGGGGGAAAGTTCCTACAAAATCCCATTTCCTCCCCAATCCTGGGGGAAGGTTACTGCTAAATCCCATTCCCTCACCACCTCACTAAACTTTTTTCCAGCTCCGTTCTCCTGTGCAGAGCAACAAAAGAAGACCCAGCTAATCAGCTGGGACTCAGGAGGCAGAGAATAGATGGGGCAGGGGCCAGTCAGAGGTGGTATTTGCCAGTTCTCTGAACTACTCAAACTTTCCAGTACAGGTTCTCCAGAATTGGTCAGAACCAGTTGAATACTACCCCTGCTTCCTTCCTTCCTTCTTCCCTCCCTCCTTCCTTCCTTAAAAATTAACCTGTTATTTTGTTAAATTGTTTCATTTTTTAGTCCTTCTCCATTGTTTTCTAGTAATGGTGCATTTCACAATGTTAATGTTGTTTAATAAGAAGGACTAACCTAAGCATATTCATGAAAAGTACATTAATACTTAGTGGAACAATAAATTATAACTACTATTGTAAACCCATTATTTTCAACAGGATTTAATATAAGAGTTACTTCTGAATTCTAGAAACAATTAGCAAAGAAATGCACTATGTAAAATAAATATATGTAACACATTTGTGACCAGTTAGTGGTTTACACATCAGACCAGAAACTGGGAGGCTATGAGTTCTAGTTCCACCGTAGTCACAAAGTCATCTTGAGCCAGTTTTCTCTCTCTCCAGCTTAGGAAAAAGGCAACAGCAAACCTTTTCTGAAAATCTCACTTAAAAAAAAAACTAAAAAAGACAAGTCCAGGTAGTCATCAGGAGTTAAATCTTACCTGAAATATATAGTAAAGACTTGAAATATATGATTGTAAATGAATTAAAAGCAGCTAGGATTGTATTTGCCAAAAACTGGAAAAATGAGAAAACACCATCACAGGAGGAAATCATTAAGAAAATATTGGAATGTGCTGAAATGAGTAGATTGACATTTGAAATTAGAGTACAAGAGGATAAACAATTTTATAAAATTTGGGATCTATTCTATCAATGTTTAGACAATAAAATACAGTAATGAAATATGTAGACTTTTAGAAAATATTAAATATATAAAGATGTACTTCTTTCTTATTATATCTACAAAATGATTTTAGGATAGATTTGGGATGATAATATGAACTGTTATAAAACAAACTAAGTAAATTATGATTATTTTGTAAAACATGAATGAATAAAAGTATAGTCAAATGATTGATTAATAATGATACTAAGGTATTTAATTTTTGATTGAAAATACGAGATTATATGCAATGTAATTGTAACTGAAGACTACGAAATGGAAGCACAAAACAATTTGTAAACCAACCAGCACACTGTATGTATATATATGGAAGATGGCTTGATGTTTTTATGTTTTGTTTCTTTATGTTTGTTTTTAAAAACCAATAAAAACTTTAAAAAGGAGTTAAATCTTATCAATACTAAATTTATAGTTGAATCTAATAAAGTACAACAGTATACCACTTTGACAAACACTTATTATTTCCTAAATCTGAAGTTCTTGGAACTCTATTCATATACTCATTCCTCAGTTAACAACTAAAATTGGAAGCAGGAACTCCATCACTAAGTAACATAGTCATAAAGCAAAATAACTGTACCATCCTATGTAGGCAATTCCAGCAGTTGTTTGCAGTAATTAACTGAATAACGTATAATTCTTATGCATTATGTCATATGACTGCTATTTGTGTTTCCCTGCTGGCTTCCCCATTGCTTGTCAGAAGCTAGCAGGGAAGATCACAAATGGGTCTCACATTTGAAACCAAAAATATTTAGGAATTGCCCACACATCTCTGCCTCCCCGGGACTCAATCCCCATACAGTTCAATATTGTATCTATGGAGTAGTTCAAAACATATAAAACTAGAAGCCAATGTGAAAGAAAATATTTCAATATACTGTCCTCTCAGACAATATTTCTAAAAGCTTCTTGGAAGAAAATTAATTAATGTATTTTATTTCTTTGTTTGTTTGTCAAGCATGTATGAGAAAAAAAGTATAAGTATGAATATAACATATAAGTATAAACAGGCATAAGTATATGCATAATAAATGAGTACAAATAAATGGATAAATGGGAACAGTAGGACAGGGACAGTAGGCATGCTGGTGCACTTATGTATGCCCCTTTACAGATCTCTTAGGAATGGAGTGAGATCCACGGTAGACAGTTTAAGGTTAAAATTTGGGGGGGTTTGAGGATGTAACAACACAGTTAGATAGTGAGTTCCAGGCATTGACGACTGTTGCTGAAGTCATATTTTCTGCAATCGAGTTTGGAGCGGTTTACTTTGAGTTTGTATCTATTGTTTGTCCATGTATTATTGCAGATAGAATAGAATAGAATAGAATAGAATAGAATAGAATAGAATAGAATAGAATAGAATACTTTATTGGCCAAGTGTGATTGGACACACAAGGAATTTGTCTTAGTGTAAATAATCTCAGTATACATAAAAAAGGTACATTCATTAAGAATCAAGAATCATAATGTACAACACTTAATGATAGTCATAAGGTACAATCAACAATCAAATCATACTACAGTCAAGTGGGAGGGGATGGGTGAGAAGGAGTGGTGAGAAGATTAACAGTAATAGTAGTATACATTTTATAAATAGTTGAACAGTGTTGAGGGAATTATTTGTTTAACAGAGTGATGGCTTTCTGGAAAAAACTGTTCTTGTGTCTAGTTGTACTGGTGTGCAGTGCTCTATAGCGTCGTTTTGAGGGAAGGAATTGAAACAGTTTATGTCCGGGATGTGGGCTGTCTGTAAATATTTTCACAGTCCTCTTTTTGACTCGTGCAGTGCACAGGTCCTCAATTGAAGGCAGGTGGGTAGTAATTGTTTTTTCTGCAATCCTAATTATCCTCTAAAATCTGTGTCTGTCCTGTTGGGTTGCAAAACCAAACCAGACAGTTATAGAAGTGCAGATGATAGACTCAATAATTCCTCTGTAGAACTGTATCAGCAGCTCCTTGGGCAGTTTGAGCTTTCTGAGTTGGTGCAGAAAGAACATTCTTTGTTGTGCTTTTTTGATGATGTTTTTGATGTTAGGTGTCCATTTTAGGTCATGTGATATAGTAGAACCTAGAAATTTGAAGGTCTCTACTGTTGATACTGTGTTGTCTAGTATTGTAAGAGGTGGTAGTATGGGAGGGTTTCTTCTAAAGTCTACCACCATTTCTACGGTTTTGAGTGTGTTCAGTTCCAGATTGTTCCAGTTACACCATGAGGCAAGTTGTATAACCTCCTGTTTGTAAGCAGATTTATTGTTGTCTCGAATGAGACCAAATCAGCAAACTTCAGTTTTTTAACAGATGGATTGTTTGAGATGCAATCATTGGTATATAGGGAGAAGAGAAATGGAGATAGCACACAGCCTTGGGGGACAGGTATTGGATGTGATTCTGCCTAGCTTCACTTGATGCTTCCTGTCTGTTAGGAAGCTTATGATCCACTTACAAGTGTGTTCAGGTACCGCTAGTTGGTTTAATTTACTTAGAAGAGTGTCTGGAATGATGATATTGAATGCTGAACTGAAGTCTACAAAGAGGACCCTTGCGTAGGTATTTGGAGATTCAAGGTGTTGTAGGATGTAATGCAGAGCCATGTTAACAGCATCATCTGTCGATCTATTTGCTTGGTATGCAAACTGCATGGGATCTAACAGCGGATCCGTGATCATTTTCAGGTGGGACAGCACAAGCCTTTCTAAGATTTTCATAACTACAGATGTTAGAGGAACTGGTCTGTAGTCATTCAGTTCCTTGATGGAGGGCTTCTTTGGCACTGGGATGATGGTAGAACATTTGAAGCAGGAAGGAACATAGCACATCTCTAGTGATCTATTGCAGATTCAGGTGAAGATGGGGGCCAGTTGGTCAGCACAGACTTTTAAGCAAGAAGGAGTTATCTTGTCTGGCCCTGGTGCTTTTCCTGGCTTCTGTCTGTGTAATAGATCTTGCACTTCTTTTTCTGTGATCACCAGAGGTCATGAGCCCAATGGATTGAGGCCAGTTGTAGCAGGCTTGGCTGTTGTTGGTGTGTTTGAGATGTGGGTTGTGGAGATAGGTGGCTGTAGTTTCTTTTCAAACCTGCAGTAAAACACATTCAGGTCATCTGCTAGTTGCCTGGGAAGGAGATTTGCTGAAGTCAGTCATGTTTCTAAGAGTTTTCCACATGTTTGCTGGTTCATTTGTTGAGAATTGATTCTTTAACTTTTCAGAGTAGCTGTTCTGATCTCTCTTTTTGCTGCTCTGATCTCTCTTGTTAATATGTTTCTGGCCTGGTTATATAGCATTCTGTCACCTTTTCTGTAGGCTTCCTCATTGGAATGACGTAGCTGCTTAAGTTTAGCTGTGAACCAAGGTTTATTGTTACTATATATTTGCAGGTTCCTTGTTGGTACACATAAGTCTTCACAGATGCTAACATATGATGTTACAGTATCTGTGAGCTCATCTAGGTCTGCAGAGGCATCTTCAAAAACATTCCAATCAGTGCAATCAAGGCAGGCCTGGAGTTTCAGCTTTGCCTCATCCGACCAAGTCTTCACTGATTTAATGGTTGGTTTAATGGTTTTAAGTCTTTGTCTGTAGGCAGGTACAAGGTGAATCATGCAGTGATCAGAGTGTCCCACAGCTGCTCATGGTAAAGACCTATAAGCATCTTTTACTGTTGTGCAGCAGTGGTCTAAAGTATTTTTGCCTCTGGTGGGACAATTTACATGCTGGAAATATTTTGGGAGCTCTTTCCTTAAATTTGCTTGATTGAAATCTCCTAAAATGATGGGAAGAGACCCTGGGTGTTTGGCTTCAGCCTCCATAACTTGATTGACAAGAGTTCATAATGCCTGGTTTCACAGGCTTGTGGAGGAACATACACAGTTATTAGGAGAAATGAGGAGAACTCACGTGGAGAGTAAAATGACTTGAAGTTGATGTGTAAAGACTCTAAGTTTTCATCACAAAACTTATATATTATAGTTATATCCTGAGACCAGCTGTTGTTGATATATAAACATAATCCTCCACCCTTTGTTTTATCTAATATCTCTTCAATTCTGTCTGATCTAAATGTCTGAAATCTTGGGATGTATATGGTGTTGTCCCTACGAATTTGTGGATTAAGCCAGGTTTCAGTAAAACAAAGAACAGCTGAATTATGAAGATCAGAATTCCATCTATTTAAGAGATGGATTTCATCCATTTTGTTAGCCAGTGAGCGTAAATTAGTCAGAAAGATTGAAGGGAGAGGAGGTTTTTTCCCCCTATTCCTTAACCTGTTTAAAATTCCCACTCGTTTACGCCATCTCCTCTTTCGGCGTGGTCGCTTCTTTGCTTTCTTTGTTGTAATCCATATAGCACTGGGGAATTGGTTAGAATGTCCTCCACGTTTGCAAAGACAGGTGGGGGTGGGGAATCAGAAAGCTGCTCCTTAAGGAAACATTGCCTAATTCTTAGCAGATGGTCTTGTAAGTATGAAATCTGTAGTGAATTGCGGATAATAATAAGGAATAAAGAAACCATTAGAGAGCATTTCACTGAGGCAGCCGTTGTCGGTGCCATCTTGGCTGAGAGCTACAGTTGAAGCTGAAGTAGTCATTGACATGTAGAATGGTGTAGCAGACAATTCTGTGTGCTAAGTTTAGATCAGACCCGTAGGCAGCGTAGTTCTAGGTTGTCCAGGTCCAAAATTTTGAGCCTGGTAGCATACAATATTATATTGCGAGCAGAGTACTCTTCTCGTGAAATACCTCTGGACTCACTCAATTGTATTAATGTCCATTATACAGTGTAGATTCCAGGCAGATGAGCTGTATTCAAGAATTGGTGAAGGTTTTATATGCTCTGGTTTGCAGTACAGTGCTAACAGAAAAGAAACTTTGCAGAATTAGGTTAACAACTCTTAATGCTTTTTTGGCAATGCTATTACAGTGAGCTCTGGGGCTTTGATCTTTTGAAATGAGTACTCCTAGGTCTTGGCAGAGCGAGGATCATCTATGAGGTCATATCCGCCCAGTTTGTATTTAGTGTTCTGATTTTTGTTGCCAATGTGTAAGACAGAACCTTTTTTTGGTTGAGATTTGAAGTTGCCAATTGTTCGACCATTTGAACACATAGTCAAGGTCGCTTTGTAAGGTAGCAGTATTGTCAGAGGTATTAAATAGTTTTATGTCATCATCCGCAAAGAGGATGCAGTTGCTTATAATATGATCGCAAAGGTAATTTAAGACCCATAATGTAGCAGATCCAGTTTAAAGAAGCAAATGTATCATTTTCGCTTCCAGCTAAGAGGTTTTGTTGAGTTCATTTAATGGGTCCATGTGATTTGCCGTTTACTGTATTTTTCCCCCTGGATAAACATTTTACCCCAGAGCTTTTGGTACTTTCTTGTATAAGCTTTCACTTATGTATTTTATCTCCCGTATTCCCTTTGGTGCTTTTACTTAAAGAGTGCATAACTTGGAATCCTAAATTTCTTCACTTCAAGTATTTCCTCCTTCTCATGTATATATTGCCCGTGAAACATAATGGGTGAAGCCATAGGAGAAAATTATGGATTCACAAACTTGAAATGATTACAGGATGGTCTTTAATAATTTTCCTAACCAGGGTCATTAAGGATGTATTGGCTCATCAGATCCAGAACCTAGATGAAACAGTTTTTCCAGCTCCATTTTAATAGGGGTATATTTAATGGGGCCTGGACATGGAAAATTTTCAGTGTAGCCCTATCCAACTTTGAAATATCCAGCATTTAGATACTGCTAGCACCATCATTAATATATTTTCACCACATTAAAGAAGTATTTATTCTCCAAGGCCTTTTAATGCTGCTGTGACTGCCATTTTTACTCTTCGTTACATTATTTATTTAAAGTTTCAATATACTTTAAAAATGGGTTAACCTAATGTTCTAATTGTTTGAATTTTATTGTAAACAGATTTAAGATTCTTTTTTGTAAGAAAGTTGGCACAAATACTTTAAATAAAATATATGCTAGAATTCTAGCTAGCTCACAATAGTAAGAAACAAAGAAACAAAAAAGAGTAAAACTAGAATCTTGCATCCCGATCAAAACTCTTGAACACATCAACAAATGCAATCACTGGATTCCAATCCTATTGCCTATAGGAATTTTTCATGACCTTCTGGGAAGACT